>NC_051156.1:38511309-38544444 GCF_013339745.2 Dermacentor silvarum
CTGTTTCGACGCTTCGTCCTACCTGACGCCTAATTACTGAACCTCTGTCACATGGCTCGTCACCGCCGACTTCCGCAAGTTTTATAGCCCGTCCCTCTTCAGTGCTGATATCTGATTTCATGATTCCCAAGCTATACGGGTTTGTCATATCCTGTGAAACCGCCGTGCTGCTTGTGAGGCAAGACACTGAGCACCAAATTTTTAAAGCGACAGCTTTAGTAACTTAGTCTAGCCCAGCGTTACTAGAACCCACTCAGTTTCGCAGCTCCGCATATAGGCCAGCGCCTATATTTGGCCTATATGACACTAATGGCGCTGCGGTCGAGTCCGGCTACCGGTTGGCCGCGTCGTGCTGGAGCGGCGCGGCAGCTCGGTATTGCACACGCGTTCGCTCGTCTGCGTCCGTTTATTGCTCCACTGAAAAGCTATACTGCCTTCGTAATCAGAGTTCATGGTTTTTGCTATGAATGACAGCTTCGCAAGCGCAGCACGAATCCTATGGGCGACGTGTACGCTTCGATTTCAATGGCTATGCTATACTGCGAAGCTACTCCGACATTAATTGTGACAGGATATGCCCGCCAAATAAGGCAGTTCATAATTGATTATACGCGAGGGGGATAAAAGCAGGAATGCTAATGAGGGAAGAAGCAAAAAAATATAGAAAACTACCAGATAGCGTGACGAAGCTTTAAGAATTATTGCTTATTTGGCCATCTGCAAAGGGAGAGTTCCCTTACATCCTATACAGGATGTGCCAATTATAATGCAGCAATATTTAAAAATATGCAAATGCCATGATGCTGGACTGAACCAAGGTAATGTTGTTTGCCGTCGTTCGGAGATACTCAGATTATTTTGTGCATTCCGCCTAAATGCATAATTAGTCCTGATTAATTAACATCTCAGATGTTATTGGATTAAAAGTGTAAATCAGAAAATTGCAGAGCAGCATGAAAAACTCCCGATACAGCTTTCTGTTGCTCAATGCGTGCTACATCAAAGTGTTTTTCCGAGCGCAAAGGAAGCCCGCCCGCGAATATACGCAAAGTGCCTTCAGCGGCCAGTCATGCGGCAATTTTCTCACAACTCAGGCAGGTCTTTGCCTGACGCAGAAAACCAAACTAGGAGAGAGCATCACATAGTAAAATTGAAGACCAACAAATTTGGCTCAATACTAGTACTCTAGGACATGAGGCCGATTATGTCCCAACAACCTTCTTTTTCTCCGAACACCGTGCTCGGCGTGCCGTCCAATGAACAGCTGAAGGCGCAAAATACGCGACGTGCCGCGACCCCGCTTGAAGTACTGCGGAGATAAATGCTACGTAATTGCGATAGAGTACCGGTGTTGCGCCAAACATATCGGGGTGAAATCTGCGCAGAGCAGGTAGCCGATAACTGGAACAAGCGTGCTTTTCCTAAAGGCTACCGTGTAGCGAACTCTATTGGCCGAGTGCGCTGTTGAGACGTACTATGGTGAAGAGAATTTTCGAGGCATTTGGGAGACAAAATTCAATTTGAACGGTGCTTGGAGAGTCGGGTTGCGTAGCACGGCTGTTGCATTTCTTCTACGACGTTTTTTTTTCTGCAATTTTTTCACTGGTTGGAAGGACACGCTATGTGCGAAATATTTTTGTCACAGTGTCTATATTGTCCCGTCACAATACAGCACCACCTTTCCGCCTCAGCAAAACTTCCAATTTATGGTGACTGCAAACAGCGCTTACACCTATTTATAATTTGTTCTAGAAGAAATAACAAAGTTTTGCACGAGAAATAGGTACCAAACTGCATCCACCTTGAAATGCCATGTCTCTGGCAATTTCGACCGCGAAAGAGTGGTCGCGCAGGGTATTAATGGCTATCTCACAAAACGCAGGAGAAAGGAGCGAGTGTTCTCGGGTGTAGGCACCGGACCATATGTTTGCCCAATGTTGCTACTGGTCATAATTTTGACAGACCCGCCCTCAAGCAGACGCTGGAAACATAAATTTGTGTGACGCTGACCCTGCTTTACTTAAACTGCACTTCTTATTTATGTTGCTTTCTAGACTTTTACCAACTTCTTGCTCGTGTAGGCATTTAGTGATCGCATGGTTCACTCACTTTCCATGATGTGAAAGTTCTCTATTGTGTGCTTGTAGCTTAAAAAAATCACAGCATATCCACGGGGTGAATGATGATGAGTGGGCGAAGCTCCGGAGGGAATCATCGGATCTCCCGCTTAAGGGGACGCTAGCACAAACGTGTTAGAAACGTGCAGTACTCTCTAGTAAGGGGGAGCGGCCACAGCGTCTTACGCAGCCATTTACACATGCCGGAACGTGCACCGCGTTTGCCGATGCCATCACATGACTGCTGAGAGAGTATCCCCCCCCGTATTCATAAACGCTCCTCGACTTGAACTAGACTTGCCACCGCTTTGGGCAGCGCGTTCGAAACGCGTTGAAGGTAAGGCGGAGAGGCCACAGCGTCTTACACCAGCTTCTTACACGGGCCGTAACGCGCTAGCACAAACGCGTTAGAAACGCGCTAGAAACGCTCCCTTTCGTTAATGTTGGGTATTTATTGCCATCGTGGTGCGTGTGTCCATGTCCGCTTCGTGGCGTAGTGGGCTAACGCCGCGCGCTCGGAAGCGAGGGGTCCCTGGTTCGATTCCGCGCTACGGACACAACTTCAGATTTTTTTTTCTCATTTTTCTCAGACTGGTTACACACTACTACTACGACGACGGGGACGAACGGGTGCCGCTATAAGGAGCTTCGCCCCTAAAATTAGGCATGCGAAGATCGTTATTTGGCGAGTAATTTTGAAGCGCATGTGAGTACAAAGGGCCACGTAAAACCGTACCATGATCATGGTAGCCGTCCAATCATAATTATAGCCATCGCCGGTACCCAGCCTCAGCTAAGGCACTGGGCAAAACAACGAACGCGTCCTGCTTCACTTATACGCTAACACACTGCTGTGCCCGGAAGTAATGAAACATTTGATCCTACGATCAGTGGCAGGTGCCAACACTGTGGAGAGGCTGCTTACACCTATCACTTGGTGTGGGCGTGCCAGCAAAATTCAGCTCTCACCCCTCACCCCAACCCTACCCGAGAGGACTGGGAGGCGGCCCTGCTGGGTTACTCAGACCTTCAGGCCCAGAAGGCCTTGGTCAAGAGGGCCAAGCTGGCGGCTTCAACGAATGGGGTCCCGGACTAGGGACTCCACCTAGTATGTAGGGCTCCTGCGTGAGTCCACACCTCTCTTTCTTGATTAATAAATGCTTTCCAACACCACCACCCCCACCACCATCAAAAGAGTTACCCTGTGTGGCCATCATGGTGCCGCAACCTCATCTGTAAAACATTGTCTCTATCGCTCTGAGTAACCTCTGTGCTGCTATTGGGCGCACGTTATATCGCCAATGAGTGAAAGAAATGGGGAATAAGAGTCCCAAAATTGACACGTCTAGGTATCTCAGCATTTGCTTGCGTTTAATGACTTTCACTTTGAATGCTTTACATTTTCGTGTTTTATATATAAACTTCGCTACCTTTATCCACATTTGTTGATACTTTTTCTAAAGCTAAGTACTCCTGAGCGAAAAGTGCTGAGGCAATTAAATCGCACGCCTTCCTCAGCCGGGTCCCTGTCTTACTCAGCTTCCAAAGGAGGACAATTTCGGCTGAGGCGGCCATAAAAAGAAAGGAACATGGCTGTGCGTGTTCTCGCAAATCTTCCTTTTCGCTATCATGTCCACCTTCGTGGACACTATTTAGGGCTTTTCACTCTTTGCGGACCGCCCGGCACCTCTCTTCTTGACCGTGGCTGACGCCTGCTTTCATAGTGCTGCTGCTCATGCATTGTTGCCAAATAGCTCACACTCGATGATGATGCTGATAATTTATGGCATCCCAATTTCAACAGTGCGGTAACAAACAGTCACCTAGCCTGCTTGATTTATTCAGGTGCACGTGCAATAACTGTTTACTATCTAGCATTTTTGTGTACATCTTCTTTATCTTTTTTTTAATTCAATATCTACCTTGTACCGCTACCTCTGACTGTAAGAGACCCGGTCGTGTCAATTTCTTCTCTTCTTTTTTTCCACCAATACTCTAAACATATCTTGCTTATCTCGACTGCTGACCGGTTGACGCTTCCGTTCATGTTAAACCCAAGCGCTCATGGAAGGTGTACGTTATCTACGGTTCTCACTGGCTGAATTCCTTCGTATTCCATTAGGATGTGCTGAGTGGTCTCCGAATTTTTGCTGCAGCATACACATGCCTCATCTAGTTCCTAATATTTGCTGTTTATCTCCTCAGGCAACCAGCTCCAGCCTTAAATAGCAGGGCATTGTGTTATCGTAAAGATTGGCCCTTCTAATTTCTTTCGTTTCATTCTTGTAAATCTCCGTGGTCCTCTTTGTTTCCATTCTTTGCGTACAATTAACTGTCTTTATTTCTATCACTTTCTTTCTGATGACTCCTAGTTACCAAGTACTTGGTTGTCAACTTCCTTCACCTCTTCTTTCATTCTGTGTCCTCATTCTGTGTCCACGCTTTTCAAGTACAGATACTTGTGCACCTTAGCCGTCCATTTATTTTCACCCATGTCCCTGAGTCTTTCTTGAAAACTAATTTTGCTCAGTGCTTCTCTGACTTCAAAAGAGGCCCTGCCCATGTCACCCTGCCCTGCCTCATTTCTGGTTTTACCTTAGGCTCCCAAAGCCAACCGGCCTAGCGAACTTTCGTTAACTTCCGACCCCCGACTAGATATACGATTTTGAGCATAGAATGGCATTTGCGAACGTTATCGCTGGCACTATTACCCCTTTCCAAATTCCACGCACCACCTCATACTTATTATAGCCCCACAGTGCTCTGTGTTTCATTATTGGTTCCCCTTTATTTTCAGATTATCTTGGCAGTTGCTTAAGCATGTCTTTCCTTCGTTTATGTATACGCCGAGGTATATATATTGCTTGACTATAGGTATGACTTGCTGTTGAATTGACACCCCGTAATTTCTCGTCTCTTCATTAATGATCATAATTCCCGATTTCTCTGTCCTAAACTTGAAGCGTAGATTTGTCGCTGTGCTGCCACCTATAATCGCAAGTGCCCGTAAATCTCTTGCATTATCCGCTGTTAGCACTGTCGTCCGCATACATCAGTCCAGGAACCTTCTGTTGCCCCATCTGTCCATTACGCATGTAGGATAAGTAAAACCCTTACTCAGCTGCGGTACGGCATCGCCATCTCGGAGTGATGGATCACACTACTTCGCCCGCAGCAGTGGAAGGTAGAGGGGTGAAGCCGGCTTGCGCATGAGGGTCGTTGGCCTAAGGTGGAGAGGGCGATGGGACCGCGACGCAGAGTACCGCGATGAGACGGAGAGAGGGCACCGGAGGACATGGCTTCACATTCTGTACGCGCAGCGCCGCCTGGCAACCGCATGGATGGTCGCATCTGTGCCCCTAAGGCGAGGTAGGGTGCCCCGAACAAATGGTGCAGAAAGCGAGCTTGCCTCTTTCAACTGCTATAACGCTGCTTGCGTTCAAAGGTGCATTGCATTAAACACAGACACTTACTTAAGCACTCCTTATACCTTTACGGGAACTTTCACTCTATATAGGTTCCAACAGGGTACGTTGGATCTGCTGCATTTTTTAAGACAAATTCGCCTTGACCAGAGAAAACCTCGAGGGCACTTAAATCGCCCGTATTAACCTGTATCATGGTTTACCCTTCTCCCAAAGAAGTGCGCTATATGTCGGATGCGGCAACCATTAAAAAAATATGGTTGCGAGCAGCTCACGAGATGTTTTTGCAACTTGTGTCCACATTTGCGGACACAGCTGTTTTGACTTGAATATGCTTTTTATATCACCAATCACCAGCAATAAATAAACTTTTCAAGACAGTTAGCCATTTGTTTGCTTACATTTATTTCGGTAGTGATGAAGATATTAGTCTACAGTTCTACTGTCTTATGTCTCTCGGTATGCCAAAATTAGACCTAGAAGAGAAATGGTTGGCATTAAAAAAAATTCGTTGGCCTTTCCACTCCATGAAGCTGCATTCGCTTATCACCATAACAACAAATGGAGGGCATACGTACCCGTTCACAGTGCTGAACGCAGGTAGTTTTTCCTTGATTAGAGATTCTTTACGCCTACACAAACTCCAATTTCACCAAGGTCTTCTCCACTAGCGTAATTTTCATTCAACACTACCAAGGCGTTGTGTCGCTGTTCGTCACTTGTCCCTTATCACACCGATGAGGAATAAGTTGCTGTCGAACCACAAACGCATGCGTTCGGTGTCTCGAGTTCGCTCGGCGGCGTGGTTAGCAGCATCCGCCCGCCATTGCCGCTGGCGATTCTTCAAAATTAAATTGCTTCAAAATTGAATCTGTTTGGCGTGTAAGACAATGAATTGCTCATACCCCCTTAAGCAATGGCTTATACTCCCGTAAACGTGGCCTCCCCATTAGAACAACAGAAGAGAAGTGGAATTCTACGCCGGAATGATAAGCGGCAACGGAGCCACCTGTGGAAGAAGACGACGACGAGGAGCGCGGGAGCAGTGGTACCACTGCGTTCGCGCATTGTGCCGAAGGGCGCCAACGGGCCAGCTGTGGAACAAGAGGATGCTCGAGCCATTACTGATGATAATAGTTTCTGCGAACAGACAAAGGCGTTCAGGCTAGACAGAAACAAGCTTCGCTTGTAAAACGTGCTGAAGAACGCATTTGGAGCCTATCGTTCGCTCAAAAGGTCCAGAACATAATATAGGGGCCAATAAACAAACATTACACACCTATCATAAGTAGTACTGTTTAGTTTCTCCGTCACTGCTTGGTACAGGGAATGCGGGAATAGGGCTCACCACGCCCTATTCTCTAGCTTTTTGATTCGCTGCAGTTAGAAGGCCCATGCCGTGGCTAAATGTATGGGCCGCACCAGCGGAAATTCGTCGGTGGTATGAAAGAACACTCTGTGATGCACCTAGTTTAACATATGGTGAGCTGAACGAACCTGAAGCATTGGTAACATTCAAAATGCCTCCTTTAGACTGACCGACCGTACACGGAAATTTTTTGTGCGTCCCCGGTATTTATAGCATATCTGTTTGATAAACATTATCACTCCTTTTTTTACTTCAGTGTGTTTGTTTCTATTTTCTTGCAGTTTTCATTTAGCCACCGGGAGGTATTGTGGCGGTGAGGTGAGCCATCTTGAATTTGTTTCGCAAACGCACACGCACACACACACACACAAAAAAAAAACAAGTTGCACTGGCGTGGCGAACAACTGCAAAGTGCAACTTCCTGCACTTCAACAAACACGATACTTTGTTAATTCAATTAGGGCGCCTCACGCGCAGTCACTGCGCAAATACAAATACAATATAGTTTCGAAAACCCATGATATAACAGTCGACATAGAGCTAGAGCAATTTAGCTAACCGTATATAATATTTTACAATAGAGCCGAACTTGGAGTTTCTCTACGTTCTGTTCTAGGAAACCTTTATTGCATAAGAAAACAAAACGAATGTGGAACCGAATGCATGCATTAACAACATAAATATGTGAGGTTTCATGTCCCAAACCAACACACTGTCTTTAAAATAAAAGCTGTTGAGGGGAGGAGGGGGGAGAGGTAGATCCCTGATTGATTTCGATCACCCACAATTATTTACGTCGCGCATAAAACTCTGTATCGAGCGTCATTGCACACCCCCGTAAATTGGAATGCCGCTGCAAGGAAAGAGAGAGAGAAACTTTAATGAATAAAATGAAATTTGAGGTCCCGTGGTTGGGGCCCCTAGTCAAGGGCTCCACTGGCAGGAGCGGTTCGCTGGGCTTGGTCCAGGAGAGCCAGTTGGCTGTCCTGGTCCTCGTCCGCTACCCGCGCCTCCGACTGCCTGTTAAAATCTCGTGTTTTTAGTACTGTGGAGTTTATATGTTTCGGTCTGTTTGGGCATATCCACGTGATGTGCGGTAACGTTGGCGTGTCCCCGCACCACGGGCATTCGTCAGTGTATCGTGCTTGGTGAATACGGCTTAGTGTATGTAGGTTTGGGTATGTGTGTATTTGAAGTCGGCGCCAATTCCTCGCGTGAAACGTTACAACCAAAGAGTCATGGCGACGCATTTTGTGAATGCGCATAAATGCTTGTCTATAAGGCGAAGTATTCACACAAACTTCGTTGGTGGACGTCGTTAGGACGCAGTTGTCCTCAGAAACTACACGGCATATACAAATTATTTGTCACTGCAACTTAAGTTGTGGAAACATTTTGCTGCTTCAAAATGCTTCAAATGTTTTCTTAAGCCAAGAATAAGGTAGCGCATGCCGCAAAATGGGCGCCATGCGCTTAAGGAAATGAGACACACATTGTGCCTCTGTTGCTCCTTGTAATAGAGATGGGAAAAACGGCTCACTTCAGTGAGCGACTCGGAACGGCTCAGCTCACTGAAATGAACCGGTTCATTTGAACGGCTCACCTGTTCACTTGAATGTGTAACCTGTATTATGCATATTCTATAATTATTTGGCTTTGAAAAAGAACTATATGTGCAAAATTGAATAACGTGTTATGGGTATTTTTTCTATGTTTAGAGAATATTTTTAAATATTTTAAAAGCATGAATGTTTAGTTGTAATGAAACTTTCTTTTTTGATATTGGGGATAAAATGCTTATGATACTGTAACAGGTAGAATGCGGCGTACTTTTTAAACAAGGACATATGTAACTTCATCGTCATTACCGGAGCTTTTCTGTTTTTGTGGTATTTTAATATCAACTTTGATCAAAATAAGAACACGAAATTCTTCTACATTATCTTTCAACTTTATTCATTTATTCACATACGCATGCTCACTATAATATGAGTGAGCTGTAGCGCCATGCAAAGTGACTGGCGCGATAATTTCTTGAAGTGCAATCCTAAAATCATACGATAGATCCACAAAACTGCCCCATGTCGGGCTCAGCAGACTGCTGTGCAGAGATCAATACAAGCCGCTGCTCACCGTCGACGCCGGGCAGACAGTTGAGATGGTTCTCGTCAAAATCGACGCGAAGACACTTTGCCGCGAAGACCCTGTTGTGTGTGGTGCCGAAATTGGAGCTACTCTTGCGCCACTCATCCAGCTTACGCTGTGACTGTGCCGCGTGTGCCGCGCAAGCCTATGACTTTTATTTTGTTAGGCACAGTAAACTTCAAACCTGCGCATCTTTTATTCTCACGCAAAGTAAGATCTGGGAACATAGAATGTGAATACTTGCTTCATTGGGTTACTTGGCGGCGTTGTTTCGCAAATGAATGTGCTATTTGGTATTTACAAAACATTCCTTTTTTTCAGTGTACCCTACACAGAAATCGAACTGCGACAGGATGTATACCGGATTGCAAGTGCGTGGCTAAAAATTTCAGGAGCACTATCAACATTGGAAGCGGTATATGTGTGAAAAAGCGAGGGTAAGTCATGCTGGTTTCTACGGTGAGCTGCATAAAAATAATAAATCGATGCAAAATGATCAAATGAACCTAAACCGATATATTCGGAATATTCGATGCCATCACTGAACTCACATGAAAATGCGGCCTAACAATATAGAACATAAAGCCTAATCTCGGTAAACGGAAATAGCTGAAGCGGCATTGTCGTTTAAACAGAACATCGTCATCGTTGGTTGGTTTTGCATTAAGGCAATGCAAAAAGAAATGTTATTTACACTTTTTGACATTTTTTTTTAAATTGAGGTAAACGAAACTAAAGATTATACCGAAAAATAAACTCAACGTCTGATTTCATCTACATTGCCATACCCAACAATGTTTGCACCTTTATTGCCTGTCTTTTTCGAGTCATCTCAGCAGTCCTCCACGTTTTCGTCAAGGCTGCTTTTGTTAGGGCAACCACGCTCTTGCATTCACAAGTGCGGCTATAGCGTGGTCGTGGCTGGCTGTGGATTTAATGTAACATCGGTGATCTGTGAGCTTGTTTAGATTTTCCAATTGCGGAACAAAAACGTTCCTGGGCACAATGCCATCCCGCTGGACATGACGATCAATTTTATCGATGATTTCGAGAGTAGTTGCGTCATTAAACGACTGTTTTTTCTATGTAAAATTTACCAGCTTTTTGTAGAAATGGTTTCTTTTCCCAGTTCTAGTCAGCGGCTGCATGCAAGTAGAAACCCTTAAGGAAGAGTTTTGTAATCGAATCTGCTAAAACTATCACGTGCTTGTAATAATCACGTATATGCATCTGCGAAAAATGTACTTTGGGTACTCTTAAGCTGAATCTCTCGGGTAATAGAACTCCTCATAAATGAATTCCAATTCACTGTTCCATTGAGGTTTAGTGTAATGAAAGTCTGCTGTAAAGGAAGATATATTTAATCAGGTATCTCATTTTAATAGTCTTTATCAGAATATTTTGACATATTACAAGCCATCTAAACAGTAGGCGGATATTTAGTTGCGTTTTCCATACTACTTCGTACAATTTTTTTTCACTACCACAGCGGTAATTCTTAGGTCTGTTAAAAGCTCCCGGAGGCCCCAAAATACGACATCGCTAGGCAAGGCGGAACTTGACGCGCTTCAGGCTGAAAGGGTCGTTACAACTTCATGTGCCCCTAGCAGGAAATGACTAGTGCAAATTTTCACTAGCCTTTATTTCACCTTACCACAAAGTCCTCACGTTACCTCGGCGGTCTTCTTGAGATTTCTTGTTGATACCGAGGAATGAAATCCAAGGTGGTAGCTACGTGGGGTTGTTGGTACGGCATTTTTTGCTTTTTATTAATGCAGGAAGAACGACCGGACCTGTGTGACCGGTGCTCCCGCCTGCATTACGACGAAGTAGACGAGGAATGAAGGCCTAGCCTGCGATCACATCAAATCAAATTGATTTATTTGTGCGTTTCGTAAATTATATCTCTAGATATGATGTATCTCTAGATATGATGTTTATCGAGTGTGGGGTTTGGGGTACAGATTTGGTCATAGAGGAAGAGGTTTCTTTGCAAATGCAAGTGTACTATTAAAGGGAGCTTCTTAGTATTTCCACAGTACTGAAATTGTCCCTGTGGATGTGTACCATACCTTAATACGTCCCTGTCATTAAAATTTATTGTTAAGTTCAATTCTTATCTACTTATTTCCCTTGTTTTCTGTCCAATACTTCCTTTCTGATACAATGATTATAAAGCAGTGCTGCTAAAAGTCGCGGCTATAAATTTCTCGCGTACAACTTTTGTACTTTACTCAAAAATATTGTACATTAGCTACAGTGCTAAGCGTTTCCAAGTAGGGCAACGTCAGTACCTTTCACAAGACATTTATTTTCCTTACCGGAAATATTTTCTGTTATGTTAGCCCATGTTCAGTACGGACATATATGCGCCTGTGTGTATTTATTACGAGAATATGTTTTAATTGCTGTTGTTTATCAGCAAAGCTGCATTGTCCAGCCTGAATAGTGCACTGAATATTACATTATGAATACAATGACAGGAAAACGCATCGAAGGGCAGCACAGTATGTGTAAAATGGTATGATTAAAAATTTGCAGATATAGAATGAAATCAACTGACGCAAGGCACTGCTAAGTGATGATTGAAAGAGGTAGTTGTCATGCACTCGAATGCAGCACAATGCTATGAAGTAAACCCTTATGTGTTTATCAGAAAGAAAGGTTCGCATCTGAAGAAACATTCGTCATTGTCCAGGATTGGTAACCGGTACCACCGCCTTTGCGCGGCGGTTGCTCTACCATTTGAAATAACTAGGAGAATATCAGATCGTAGCGCGAAGGTGAATTGATACACAACTCAAAACACACGAAAACTGAATATGGAAAATTAGTTCTGAGGAAACCCCGAGAGAATTGCCATCCACCCAAATGTAGCACGATGCTTCAAGTCTACCGATCTGGTGAGGAATTGACACCGGGCACGAATCTCGGATGAGGAAGAATGTTTCCTCAACTGTGAAGCTTTCTTTTAGTGATATCCGTGTGGGTGTTTTTTATAGCATGGAGTACATTCAGGTGAATTACAATTTTTTTCTTTGCTGACACTTAGTCCGCCCGACGGGATTCCGCAGGACTGATTTGCCGTATCTGATGACTGGTGAGACAGCTCTTCGTCCTATAGAGTGCTGGAATATAAACGCTGAGAACATTGATATTTGCTTCCTGTTGATATTTGCTTCCTGTTTGCTGGCTGTTCGAAAGTTTGAAATATTTTAACGGCATTTACTGTGTGGAGACATGAGTAGTGTCAGTACATGCCAACTAGTTAACTGGCCGAATTCTTCTGTAAGGACACTGAGAATGTGTCTGTAATTGCCTGCAAGAAAGATGATTTTGATAAATCGTAGAATGAGCCGGTAATCTCATTTGATTGATTGGTGAATCTGAGCTTGATCGCCACACCATAGTTTGTACGCCTACCTGCCAGACATTCAAGCGGCAGTTGTACGCGAATTGTGGTAAACGATAAATGACAGTGCCTACGCTGACGTCCTACAAGCGTTGCAAGCAGTGTCCTTGTATGCCCCACACTGCCCTACATAGTGAACGGCGCGGAAAGAAAGCACCAAGCCAAGACAGTGTTTTGAAGACAGTGCTTAGACGCCATATAGTTAAAGGATGCGAAGTGTAGGGATACGAAAAAAAATGGCGCTTTTAGTTTACTTAGCAAAAAAGAATATTTTACATGCTTTTTCGAAAACATGGCGCAGCAAATAATTTGGTGTGGTGTGGTGAAGTGTGAGCTGCGACCTTATGGATGCGAAAAATCTGAGCAGGTGCGATGACACAACCACAAAATAAACACTGAATGAATTTTATGCTAAGTAATAACGTGATGAATGTGTCATTGATACTTCTATCTTTTAGGTGTCGCTGGAGTAGAACTTTAAGAATTGTAGACGATGATTCGACACCATTTGACGCCGCGCCCATTTGGCACTTTTTTCTATATGCAAGATGCATGGGCGCCCACTTCATGTAGAATTGCTGTTTCGGCGGAAAAAAATCACTACCTTCGCAACTTAGTGGGGGCTTGCGCTGCTATGGATGAGGTAGCAGGTTCAATTGCAAGCCGTGGCCGCCACGTTTTGATACGGGCAAAGCGCAAAACTTTCTCATATATACTGCGCCTTGGGTGTACGGTCAACAATCCCAGGTGGTCAAAATTATTCCGGGATCACCCCCCTATGGCGTGCCTCATAAGTAGGTCGTGTTATTGGCCCGTAAAGCCCCAGAATTTATTTAATTTTTTTTCTGCCTAACATAAACTTTAGTTTATTGTGACGTTTCTTCGTATCTAGTTCTGTTCGTGCCCATATACTTCGTGCCAGATATACCGCAGCACCGAATTGTGAATTTCTCCGTGTTAGATGCGGGCTGCCTCTTCACACGCACTTTCCATGCCGTGCCCATAAATTCAACGTTATGAATGCATGTTGTTAAAAGAGACATGTGGTAGGCTTTCCTGCACCATGTTATAATAATTTACTCAGCACGGCCGCTTTGGAACGTTCAAGCAAAAGTATCAGCTCGCTTCCCTTCCGCAATGGCAACACAAGGCGAGCAGAGAATGTTTTTCTTTGCGTCTTACGACGCTGTAATTGCTGCACGGAATATTGAAATGATGATGAACCTGAAATAGGAAATAAGAAGGCAAAAGTAGCACCAGCATCCGGTATTGTTTATTTACTCTCTCCATCAGCGTTTGGTGCGTGTAATTGACAAAACACTCGCCATCGCGCCGAAGCTCGGCATTTTTGTTGGCTAAGGAAGATATACTGCATATGGCTCGGCTAAATGAATGTTCGGCATACAGGCAGAAATGTGTGGTTCGTACGCACATAACTATGAGATATGCATTTAGTTATGCATATACTCCATTTGTTTGCATTATTCTTGCCTTCATATAATGTAAACATTTAATTAGGTTTAATTATTTGCTATGTTAACTTTCTCTACTTTGTTGTCGTTGCTACGTTCGCAATACTGCGTTAATATACTACATATTTCATTACTCACGGGAGACGCTTTTGACAGTTTCATAACTGCGGGGCCTCCTTCTGTAGTAATAATGAATGAATAAATGAAAAATGATAGCTAAGACATATTGGCAATAGCGGTTCTTAATTAGTGTTAAGAAATCCTCGGTTTAAAATGGTTGAAGACTAGAAAGACGTGTTTTATTGCTGTGTATTTTGTCAACGTCTATGCTCAATAACAAGTGCTGTTTTGGCTGGATATGATTCTAAACCCTTTCCGTCCCAGTTCCGTCAACTCTCAGCACCCCCCAACCCCCCAGCACCCAGTATCCCTTGACAGGGGGCCCGAAACAATATTGTTTCAACTTACTCTCACTAATTTTATTCCGTGTTCTACTTTTCTCGCAGCTATCAATTCGGCAGTGGAGCCCAATGTGGCGGGGAGGTGAGAGATTCTAGTATTATTTCGCCGGTCCGAGTTAAGAGGTGCTGCGCTGTGGCCCACAACCAGCGCCTCACGGCTTGCTGCACGTCAATGAAAAGGGAACGTCACGTTGCCTGTTGAATTCTGGCACGTTAGAAGCTAATTATTGGGAAATGCAATGGATATAACATTGATAAACTATGATCACATCTATATATATATATATATAAGTATATAGTTCAATGTGTAGGAGCACGTAGAAGAAATAGCAGGAGTTTACTGACGTTTCGGCCTGTCTCCGGCTTTCATCAAGAGTGCGACTGCAAGTACACAGAGATGAATTTCTACATTTTGTACAATTCTACTGCACGTACAATGTGTACTGTATGTACGCGCAACATTTTAGTCCCCCTTATAACACCACTGTAGGTGCGCGCAAGTTTGTATTCACGGTTGTTTTCGTTGACTTTGACATGAGTCAATGCACGTGTTGTTATTCATGACGGTTGTTTAAGGACACTGTGTACGCGCAAGTTTGTATTCGCGTTTTGTTTTCTCTCTCTCACTTGTTTCTCTTTTTTTTGTATGGAGAAAAATGTACAAATTCAGCTCTCTGCGCTTGCAATCACACTCTTGATAAAGGCTGTACTCCGGCCGAAACGTCAGTAAAGTCCTGTTATTTTTCCTGTGTGTTGCTTTTCTCTGAACAATTTCTGTGCCAGATCCTGTGATTGTATGCTTCACTGGTGTTTGTATATGATTAAGCCCTCAGCCACTAATTATGACAGGGTGTTCTTAAATGTACAACGAAGTGAATACATATTGAGCTATATGAGCAAGTTATTTTCCCGGGACTATAAGAGAACCACTCTAAATGTGGCAAAAGGCATGCGGCTGTAAATAGAGAAGAAGGAATAGGGAAGGGACAAATGACTGCACCACCTTGAACATGCCGCCCTTGGTCACCGTGGCGGTATGGATTTTGGCAGCGTCTGTTCGGGTCCATATAGTTTTATCCGTAGCGATAACACTGCATTGTATCCTACAACGGCCATAGACAGAACTCACGATGTTTCAAGACGCTTTATTGAGCCACCATACCTCACGTACGAAAAAGATGTTTGAAGTCCATGAGTCGAAGTGCTAAATTCAAAAAATGTAATCTGATCCCCCAGTTTTCTTTTTTGATATCCCAACGATTACTACAAGAATGACAAAAAGAATACTTTTTAAAAATATTTTATCACATCAAACTGGTTTTGTGCTCAGCCCCTTTATTGTCCCTTTAAAGTCTCAAGATTTATGCATTTTTCGAGAAACGCCGCAAAAACATTGCAGAGAAGAAATTGAACCTGTATAATAAATATTTAGGTTATGTCAAGCTAGCAATCCTATTTGCAATACCAGTTACTTACATATAATGATCTCGATATCTTAAATTGTGCAAAGAACTGATATATGCGTTACAAGTAGAAGCGCTCTGTAATTACAAATATATGGCTTTCAGATGAAAGATACCACTGTATTTACATAAGTTTCACTAGAGTGATCTAGAATTGGCCATGTTCTAGTACACTCTAGTTTCACCAAATAACCGATTGTACTATTCGTGAAACAATCTAGTGAGCCACAAGTATGCATTTTTTCGCATTATTCTTCGTACTGGTTACTTGATTTTTAGTTAGCAGATGTTTAAGTTAAAAATAGAATGCATCTACTCGTAAAACCTGCTATTGCACCTCGTAAAGTACGTTTTGTAATAATATCCACATACTTACGTGAATTATTGCATCCTTTTTCATTAACACAGGGTTAAGCTTAAAATACGTTCTGTCCTTTCGTCAAATTATATTGTGTACCTCTTAAAATATGATTATTTTTCAGTATGCTCCGTACCTAATAGACTTATGATATTGTTTATGATTAGCAGATGTTTGCGTTCAAAACAAATTGCGTCTGCGTATGAAGACACCCTGACGGAAACGGTTATTAGGCGCGCGAAAAAAAAAGAAATATTACAAGAGCTTATCTGTTTTTTTTTTGTTCTCCAATCTAATGCAGCCTAAACATTTTAAAGAAAGCGAAACAGAAAAGCCATTCTGCACCAAGCATGAATGAAAAACATTATGTTTTAAGGTTTCACATCACCAAGTAACACAAGATCTAAACGAGATGCCCTACTAATAACAATAATAATTTTGATTAAATAGAGCTAAATAACGCGAACCTAAACCTGTGTACAATTTGCACTCATCATCAAATTGGAATGTGATCACCGGGAGACTAACTTCCATTTTCTTTTTGATCAATGTACGCTCGACAAACTTAGAAAACATGGTGCATCTGAGTGTGAATAAACATCCACGTTAGCTTGTAGGGTGACTTGTTACTACGAAATTTTAACAGCGAAGCTGTTTAAGCCAGCCGTAATTTGTGGTTCGAATCAAGAAACTGCCGCGCCGTAGCCATGGCTACCAAGAGGGCGGAGGAGGGTGGTGGAGGTGTTTATTATACACAAGGAAGAGACGCTTAATTCTGCAGCCCATAAGGGAGCACGGCGCAGCGTCGTAGGGGATAGGGGGAGTAGGAGGTAAAGAAAAAGAGAAGAGAGATAGTTCAGGGGGCTCGTCCGCACATGGGTAGGCCGCAGAGGCGGCAGGGACCGGCAAGGGCAGGTACGCTCAGCGGTATGCTGCTATCCCACTCGCCTCCACGAACTCCACCAGGCTGTGTAGTGCGGGGAAATGGTAGCGGGATGGGAACAACAGGTTGGTCAGTGAGTCAGCAGGAAGTCCCTGCAGTCTATAGGCTCGGGTGACCTTCGAACGTTCCTGTGCTAGGGCTGGACAGGCGCAGAGGAGGTGTTCGAGTGTCTCGGGGTCACCGCATCGTTGGCACGAGGGGGAGGCGCTGCGGCCTTTGGCATGAAGCCTGGCTGCTGTCCATATGCAGCCAGTCCGGAGTCGCAGCAGGGTGGCTCTGTCTCGCCTGGTGAGGCCAGACTCGGGGAGCAGCTTAGGTCCCTTGCCATTTGCCACCCTCGGGTCGGGGTGGATCGCCAGTAGAAGCTGCTTCAGTCGTGGCCTCGAGTAGTCTGAAGCCGCCACTGATCGAGTGAATGTGACTCCTGGGTGATGGGCAGCTTTAGCGCGGGTGTCCGCCTCCTCGTTACCAGCTATGCCCACATGGGAGGGCAGCCAGTGAAAGGAGACGGACACTCCGGAGGAGGCGAGCGCCGAGAACTTCGCGGTCAAGAGGGACCCCGTCAGTCCAGCTCGATGGCAGTTGGAAAGGGACTGCAGCGCCGGTTTGCTGTCGCATAGCACAGCAACCGGCCGTGCAGGAGGGTCCTCAGCCAGGAGGTCAGCCGCCAGGTGAAGCCCCGCCAGCTCCGCCGCTGTCGAACTCGCTGGGAACGGCAGACGGCATTGCCTGCTGATGGCTCTGGCAGGGATGACGCACGCCGCTGCTGCTGACCCATCCGGCATCACAGAACCGTCGGTGAACACCTGCAGCCGACCCTCCAGTTCCTGGAGTTTGCAGGATGCTGCCTGCTGCAGAGCGGTCACAGGTGACCCACGCTTTGTAGCCCCATCGAGGGAGAGGTGGACCTCCGGTGGCCGGTGGTGTGGTGGTGGTGAGGGAACCGCCACTGGTGGGTGAGTCACCATCTGCTCGTAGAGAAGGCAGAGCCATCCCATCCGTGACGATGGTAGGCTGCGAAGCCGTTCTAGGAGGGCCCTACCATCAGGTGTCCGGTGTAGCCGGTCCAGGTGTCCCAGCGCTCGCTGGAGCATTCGGAGAGAGAGAGGCCACTCGTTGGCCTCGGCGAGTGTTGCTGCTACTGGGGAATACTTGGGGAGCCCCAGAATGGCCCTCACGGCACCCCTGTGCAGTCCCTCCAGTTGGCATCTCCTGGCTGGAGACAGGTTCACCAATGGGAGGGCGTAGAGGAGAGCTGATGTTGCTGCGGCCTGGTTGAGCCGCAGAGCCCATTTTGTGGTGCATCCACGACCATGCTGCTGAAGCTTGCTGATAGCCCCCTGGACTCGGCGCACTTTGGTCATGGTCGCCTTGGCAGCTGGAAGCGGAGGAGGGTGGCGCGGCCATGTGCACATGGTCTCCTCCTCGCCAGCTTCCTCCCTTCCCGATCCCCGCCTCTCTTCTCTGCGCAGCGCGGAGCCAGGAGAAAAAAAAAAGACGAAAGCTTGCACTAGGCCGCGCAAAGCTCAAGACGCAGCGAAGCTGGCCAATTGATATAGAGCGGCTAGCCTCCAACGCGTTCGGCGTCAGCAAGCAACAGCCTTCTTGGCACTGTGCCCACCTTGGTTAGCCTGCCTGCGTTTGTGGCATGCCAGGAATGCTGTCGCTCGTAGGCGCCGACGCGTCCAGCGTCGTGAAAGTGAAGGTAGCTCCGAAAATGATCGCTCAAGAATACCTTCCTACATCCGTAGTTAAGATAAACCAAGTGAAGACCGAGCAGCATCCAAGTTAATATCTAGCAGTAGCAGCCAGTCAGACTTGAGGATCGACAGTTTCGCTGTGCCTGAGCTTTGCACGACTGAGTGCAAACTTGCCCAATTTTTTTTTGTGGTGCTATTAACACGTAATGATCATCGCCAAATTTTCAAAAACTATGCATATCCAACGCATATGTCGGAATCGATATGAAGAGAAGTTTTAGTCAAACAGGTAATGAAATGCTTTACAACTACTGGCAATGCATACTATTTTGCTTAACTTCATCCTTTGGAACGCGTAATGTCATGCAATGTTTACGTTTATCCGCTACATTGTTCCCAACTTTATTCCATGGCAAACTTTATGTTTAACACTGCACCGCTCACAAGGTATTCCGAAATGCAAACTGTAAATCGAGCCAAATTCGCATTGCGAGTTCTCCCTTACAAAAATTTTTGTAGAAAGTCTATATAAAGTGTATAGACATCTGTCTATGAAGTCAACAGACTTTTTGTAGACATTTCTTTAGACTAGTCTACAGACAGTCTATGGACTTATGGCCATACACTTTTTCTAGACTAGTCTACAAAATGTCTGAGTCTATAGACTGGCTATAGACTGTCTATAGATCAATAAAATTTTACTTTTGTAGACAAATGTTTGTAGAATGTCTATAGACAAAAGTCTATAGGCTTATATTGTTGTGTTTTTGTAGAAATAAGTCTATAAAATGTCTGTAGACAGATGGCTATGGACTATCTATAGACTATTCCTATAGACCAGTCTATAGACAATCTATGGACTTATGGCCATACACTTTTTCTAGACTAGTCTACAAAATGTCTGAGTCTATAGACTGACTATAGGCTGTCTATAGATCAATAAAATTTTACTTTTGTAGACACATGTCTGTAGAATGTCTTTAGACAAAAGTCTACAGGCTTATTTAGTTCTACTTTTGTAGACATAAGTCTATAAAATATCTACAAACATCTTTAGATTATCTCTAGACTATTCCTATAGACCAGTCTATAAACAGTCTATGGACTTATGGCCATACACTTTTTCTAGACTAGTCTACAAAATGTCTGATTCTATAGACTGACTATAGACGGTCTATAGATAAAAAATTCACTTTTGTAAATATCACATGAATATTGCTCCTGATCGAGTCAGCTGCACTCTCATATGTAGCATAAGCAAATACTTGAAGCAATACCACTAGTGCTGAATCATGCAGTGTGAAAATGAAAACAAGTGCACCGATATTGAATTAACTGGTTTTATTAAGCAATATAATATATTAATTTGTTAAAATGCATGTCTTATGCTTAAAGAAACTACAAATTTCGTTACTTCCCCTTGGCAAGCATGGTCGCCAGGCTGGCCTTGACTTTTGTATCCGAGGTTTTGAAGATGCTGCAGGTGTATGCTGCAAATAAGTAGATGCAATTAACAATGTGAGGCAAAAATAACAAATGTGTATTCTTTGTAAGTTCATTAAGCAGCTTCATATGTTTGATCAAGCCATTTAAGTAAATCCTTAATGTGGTTCTAATGACTAATGGCTGCTTCTAAATACAAATCAGTACCATTATACAATGTTTGATTCTATGGTACGATGAAAAATTAAACTGTAACAATTGCTGCTGGCACCCAACAGTATGTTACCTTTTATGACAAATTCATATGACACATTAATGTAGTTAATTATCCCAAATGACCTTATGTTAATTGCTGAAACAAGCTTAGTTACCCAGTTGGACTGTCTTTAGATTTTTTTTGGCTCGTAATTAAGTATGCCCGTGCAGAATGATATGCTCAGAAGAGTGACTTGAGTATTGACAGTATAGCAAGCCCACGATTGTAATTTCTTTTTCTTAATACACATTTAAATGGCTTTCTCATACTCTTCAATGATACATCATTGGCCATAACTTCAACAGAAGGCAGATGGATTGTGTTGATATGGACACTTAGTTTTTTAACGATAATGAGATCTCTTGGGCATGCATGCTGACACGGTTGCAAGTTAGGCATGCCACATGAGCACAATTAATACCATGTGAGCACTTCCTGTGTCATAGCATGACACACATGCACCTCCTGGGAAACAAAACTAAAAATATAGTTAGAATGAATGCTATTCTTTCTAGGGTTTCAAGGTTCAGGACGTTTAGTTAATAGCAAAAAAATTAGTAAGAAATGCCATGTCAGTGTGCTTCACTTTCATTCTCTCAATTTTTTTGTGAGGTGAAATGCTTCAAAAATATGAGGCAGACTTTCTGGAAACCTTGTATGACAAATAACAAAACAGTATACCTATATTGATATCACCAAGTTCCCTGATCTTTTTCCAAGTTTCCCTGGCTGTTTTAATGAAAATTCCCTGGCAGGCAGTTTAGGTGCAATAAAAAATATTATGGTTTAATGCTTGCTAAGTTACAGTCAGGCACTTGAAAGGCACTGTTAGATTCAACTGAATTAAATCACTTATTTAATAAAGCTGACAAGGGCTTCGCAAGCCTGTAATTCATGGCAACACGAGCACAGCACGGAAGACATGTGCAGTCACGTGCAAAAGTCTAGAGGCCACGCGAGCCGCGTCGAATGTGCACCACTGCGCCTTCTGACGGCTTCACACATAAGTTCGAGAGCACGTCCTTTTTTACCTGACAGCTTGCTCGTTCGCTCGCTTCAACCGTGTGCGCACCAGAACGCGGGACAGAGTGCAAGGTGCCATTTTTGCAGTCACAGTGGAAGTGCCCGAACGATGATATCGTGGCGAAATTATGGTGACTTGTCACTATGGCGATTTGTACTTGTCACGGCTGTACCCATTCGCTGTCGGCGCAAAGTCGATCAACGGGGTATACAAGCTGTTTGGCCGTTCCGTACTCAAGCGAACACAGTGAAAGAGTCAGTCGGGAGTAAACTAAAAAGAAACTATATTTATCGACTGCCAACGATACACAAAGTATTAAAACAAACTAATAAAAAAATGTCAAGACAAACTAACACACCTAAACTTATATACTCAATGCTGACGACAAAGAAATATGACGAACAATTAACAGTAGATATGAAAATCAAACCAGGCACGGATCAAACACACAAGGATACACTTAACAGTACTTCACTAAAACAAAGTTCAAATGAAAACCAACGATGTCGTATGTGTGGCCGGGCAGCAGCAGCAAGTCCATAAACGTGAAGTCTAGATCTCACGACTTCTCTCAAGTAGGTTGAGCTAACTTGCGGCGAACTACCGCGAGCTTCGTTGCAGATGGTTTGTCATCTCGTAGGTCAACTAGTTACGCGGAGCTCCGACATGGCTAGGCGGCCCAGGCAATAATGGATGGCACTAGCCCCCCCCCCCCCTCGACTGCTTCTCAGCAGATTACAGGTTCAGCTTCTAGACTGATTAGCAGGGCCTAAAACCTGTGCTTAAATAGCCTCTCCTTTCCCTAGTTCCTTAGGTGGCGCAAGTGATTGCCACCGATGGGAATCTGATCCAAGTATTGAAAGTGGTCACCCACCTTGCATCTTTGCCATGTTTTTTTTTTTTGCTTCTGAGAAAAAATTACCTGCCCTTATTCTCTGTTCTCTTCCCTGGCTCTTAACTCCAGCTGCTCGATATTCGGTGGTTTTATGCATGTGTCTGGGTGCATGTTATTTCGACTGAGTACCACAAATAATGGCATCGTGTGCAAGTTCCCCAAAGTAGAGCGCAAAAGACACCGCTGCAGGCTGACCTTATCAGATAATTCGATTTCAGTAAAAGTGACACATGCAAAGCATGTTTTCCGTACTGTAGAACGTCTAGAAGCAAGGCATAGACAGCAGCACGCTCCGAGCCCTGGCAGTACAAATTAAGTAGTTTTGCCACGATATCATTGCTCGGGCGCTTCCACGCCGACTGCAGAGTCGCCGGCGGCTTCCACGGCGACTGCTTCTCGAACTTAGGCACCTTGCGCTCTCTCCCGTGTTCAGGTGCGCACGCGGTTGAATCGAGCAAACGAGCCAGCTGCCAGGTAAAAAAGAATGCATGTGTGCAGTACACGCTCTCGCACTTAGGCGCACAGCCGCCAGAAGGCGTAGCAGTGCGGTTTCGTCGCCACTCCCGTGGTCTCGATACTTTTGCACTCAACTGTACACAGAAACATGTACACACACGACACTGACTTCAATTAAGTCAGCTCCGAATCAGAGAAATTGGTACTTGCAGCGGTTATATGGTAAACATAGTGGTATGGCAGAAGTGATGGTTTAACTGAACCTACACAATTTGCAAATTATGGTGTCTTTTGCTGCCGTGAGGTGCCTCGTTCGATCACTATCCGCCAGAACTGCATTGCTTTATAAGACAGCTACAAGCAGCCCTACGGCCAGGCGTACAGCTTTAGAGGGGTGCGTTGCTTTGGAGAGGTTTGCACAGACAACTATGCTTGTTGTGCAAGAACAAAAAAGAAGAGAAGAAAGGCACCACACAATTAACTCTCAAAAAGTGTCTGCTATATATATCATGCCGCCAATTTCCTACTAGGTTGATGTCTTTCCCAAGTGTCTGTTCCTTTGTAATAACCGAGCGCTGGCCCAGGAGCGTGCCTGTACCTAATTTATCTGCAGGCACCCGGCGACAGCTCTCGTCTGCCTCCCATAGCAGCTGCGGATGCTAGACTATTTCACTATTGCTGTGGCAGAACAAAAGGCACCCAGACTTTAATATCTCCATATATGACAACCCCTACAAACAACTGAGCGCCTGGCTGAGGTCTGCTTGTACCAGTTTTATAAACTGGTGGTCGTACAATGGTGTACAACCCTCTGCAACGAGCCAGGCATCCTATACAACGCCCAGCTCGGATGAACACTTAGCTGCATAATTTTGCCCTAACAAAGTATTGCTGGCAGAGAATGAGGAACAGCTTTCACGAACAGATATCTCGTCTAACGAACAACGGCTGCCGAGATTCCGCTTTATCACATGCTTCTGTTGGACTGTATAAATGACTGAAGCAGTCTATATCTCGGCATGTTTCATGTGAACGCCAAACCGATAGGGCTAATAATGTAGCAGTGATTCATATGTACACGATTTCTCACATCAGCTTAAAAAAGACAGCAATGAATTCGATGTGCATTGTTTTTTCAGCTCAGGGCAAAGTCGGAAGGGGCTGTGCTGCTGTATAAAAGCCGAAGGCTGGTAGTCAAGGAAAAACCCATGCTCTGTAAACAATCGAAATTGTTTTGTGTTTTTGCGGCATGGTGAATAACATTCCACTATCCTGAATAAAATTAGGAAGATGATGCACAAAACGAACAAGGACGAAAGGGCAGAGACATGGGCTTCTGCATACATTTAACTAATTATATGTCAACATTAAGAAACAAAAAAAAAACGTTAATAGACCGGAGAAGAGCGGTGTGGATCAGAGAGCGAACGGGGATAGCCAATATTCTAGTTGACATTAAGACAAAAAAATGTAGCTGGGCAGGCCATGTAATGCGTAGGATGGATAACCGGTGGACCATTAGAGTTACAGGATAGACACCAAGAGAAGGAAGCGCAGTCGAGGACGGCAGAAAATTATGTGGGGTGAAGTTAGGAAATTTGGAGGCACAAGTTGGAATCAGCTAGCGAAAGACAGGGGTAATTGGAGATCGCAGGGAGTGGCCTTCATCCTGCAGTGGGCATAAATATAGGCTGATGATGATCTTCTTCCTAAGCATTATGAGCCAATTAGCCCAGCAACAAGTTTTATTTAGCTGTGGAAAAATGTGCATTGGTCAAACTGGCACCTTAGTGTGAGATTACGCCAGCAACTGCAGCAATTTAAAAAGCATGCCTGGATCACATTTGTTAGTGCATTGTCAATCCTGTGGTTGTAACCTTTTTTTTTTTTTTTTTTGAAGGACGTCCATAATTAACCACACTGATCACAAAGCATGTGAAATCATCGAAGTTTTTCATATAAATAAAAACCATGAATTTTGCATTTCGGTCCTTTCTATCCACCAGCTTAAATTTAACATCGCTCTTGAAAGATTAGGACTAAGCTAGTCATACGAGGGTGCCTATGCAGACAGGCTTTTCGTATATATCATTCGCATTTTCCAACAAACTGAGAGTTGCTTGTTCAACCCTTGTACTCCGTAGTTCTCTGTGCCACCGTCCTTTCACGCTGCAATTATAACGATAGCACTTAAAACATGGCATTCTCAACAGTTCTTAACTCTTTGCCATGGGCTGCGTGCGTTCACTTATGTTTGGCAGAAGGATTGCCGTGAATTTGCCCTAACAGGCAATCATAGCGTACTTTTTTTCGTGAATGCAGGCCCTGGTTTTGTAAATGCTCCTCTTGTTGCTGTCTCTCTTTTCTACTCTTACTATTCCCAAAACGGTTACAGGTACCCTCGACCCGTCCCACACTAAAAACCTTTCCCATTACATATTTCTGAGATCTGTGCAAGGTTGTAGCATGCCTGTCAAACTTCTATGAACAAGCACGGAATGCATATAGGCACATCCCTGGAAAATGAGCTGTGTTGAACAAGAAAGTAGAGTTTTTATAAATTTTTATTATTGTTTTTTGCTGTTTTAATTCAACCAGATGTTCCCAGCCAGGCAGAGCCCCCTCCAAATGTTTAGCTTTGAGATAAAATCAATCAGCACGACAACATATACATGCGGTAAAGTGGGCATTATTTGAACTTACCGATAACTGTGTCCACCTTTGTTTTATCTAGAGCTGGCTTCGGAGTCACATCAGGGCGGGTGTTGCACTGCCGTCCATAAAGAGAGGACCCACGAAGCTCTTCTTCAGTAAAGATGCAGCGCAAGAGTGCCCGGGCAAATCTTGGTGCTGTTGGGCACATTGCCTTCCATTTTTCGAGCATTATTTTCGGCACTTTTATGCCATTTCCTATTTCCACCTAAATTTAGAAAGAAAGTGGAGCTGTGAGAGCAGTTGGCATTTCTTGCAGCACTGCCACTTCATAGCTACAACTTTAAGAACTTGGAGGGCCGTTCATATTGAAAACTTGAGGATTAGAGCGTGGACATGCTATATAGAGATTACACATATGTACTCTTTTCTGAGGCAAAAGTAGAAATGTGCTTTGTACTGGCCAGGGATGTATTTATGCAAAAAGCAAGTGATGGCACGACCAAGAGGACAGCAGCAAGGGGAAAACTATGAACACAGGATATCTGGCAAGGATAGGTCCACCTGCAGCAAGCAGCACACCTCCTCCTCTATCAAAATGGAGAGACACTGAACTTCTGTGTACATCTTACACTTAATTACACAATAAATGTGTAAATATTGACAATACCAACATGCACAAATGCCACAATGAGATGATACCCAGAGAGGTTCTAAATTATGGTTTAAGTGGTCCACAGAAGTTCAACCAGAGCGGCACAGCCAACACCAATGCCAGGCATATCTGATGAATGGCTGCTCCTATGGACAGAGCCATGCGGCTGGTGTCGTATTATCACTTTGTGTACATGTTTGTTACAGCAAGCAGTCATGTCAGTAAAGAGGACATATGCATTACAATTACTGTAATTACAATTACGCCCCTCGTTCCCTTGGTGTGTTGAGTCTTTTCGTTGTATGAGACATTATGGATGTGCTATTACCCATCCTTTAAAGGCCTTGATTGGGGGAGGGGTGCAAGAGGTATGAATATGTATGTATGCATAGCAAACCCACTATACACCTACTTGTAAGCTTAGTTCGCATGCTGAGCAGGCTTTTGTATTTTTCAAAAGTGCCACGTGGGCAATAAAAGCTAAACAAATCAAATTAAATTATGGGGTGTTACGTACCAAACCCACAATCTGATCATGAGGCACGCTGTAGTGCAGAACTCCGAAATAATTCAGACCACCTGGGGTTCTTTAACATGCACCTAAATTCAAGTACACGGGTGTTTTCGCATTTCAAAATGCAGCCACTATGGCCGAGATGCGATCGTGCGACGTCGTGCTTAGCAACCACGGCGAGTTGCAATAAAAGGTGTTTATACATAACGTTCTTCATTTTTAGCTAAAAGTTCATAAGACCTACTTCTGTGCAAGCCAAACGAAATTTATGAAAATCGGTTTACACCCCGTTTCTCCATGCAGTTTTACCTTTTGTAATAGATAATCTAAATGCAGGTGTTACAATAATAATAAATGATGCATTCTTCTTGCATTTGTATGCAAGTGGTCAAGACTTGTCATATTCACATTATTATCATACAAATACAGTATATCTGCCTCAATTTCATTTAACACACAAGCAAAAACCACCTTAAGGGAATGAAAGCTTGTTGCTCTTTTAGTAGCCACATATACATGAATAAGATAATGGTGCAAAAAACCCCATATCCCGCACGTCACATACATGTACATGGTGGTAATGCTCTAGCAACAGAATTACCGCAGCGCTTTAAAAAAATTATGGAGTTTTACGTGCCAACACTACGATCTGATTATGAGGCATGGCATAATTTGGACCAATTGGGGTTTTTTAATGTGCACCTAAATCTAAGTACACGGTGTTTTTGCATTTCAGCTAAATCGAAATGCGGCCCCCATGGTCGGGATTTGATCCCGTGACCTCATGCGCAGCCCAACACCATAGCCACTAAGCAAGCACGGCGGGTATCACAGCGCTTAGGTTGCTCTGTATTGTGAAAGGTAGCTGTGACATCAGCAGATAATTACCACACTACAGCCTGGATAAGGTAAAACTATTCCTGTATGTCTATCTTACAAATCCTTCATTAGACCTCCATGGTAGGACAAATGACTAGCGCCCAGCCCATACGGGCAGGTGCCGCGCCCTTAAGTTTTACATTATTTTTGCGGATTATTTTCACAAAAGGATAGCTAGCTGATTCATCTAGTTGGTATTCTATTAACATTGTTGCAAGAATGTATATTGAGAACCAATAAAGCAAGATGACACAGGAAAACGAAAGAATTAACTGACAGGTCTAACATGGACACAAATGCTCCCGATGCATATGATAATGTAAGCCAAGTGCTTGGAGGATAAGGAAATGTCTCAAACCTCCTGTGAAGCACATAAATGTGCACTACTTTTTGTACTGCATTCCTTCGTTAAAAAAAGAGCAAAGAAATGCAATGGAGGGATCACTAAACCCACCTGTATTAGTTGTTTTTGTTAATGCTTTCTTTTAAATGTATTAATAATGCCTGAACGTCCCACTGAGGATCTGTAGAGTGTTACATGATTAGCGAGCAGCTCTCTTCGCCATTACATGTTTCTGTGACTGATTTCACATGTTTAAATAGAATGTTTGTGTCCAAAAGGAGTGCTTTGTCATTTGTAAAGGCTACAAGGAAAATACTGAACTGTCTGCTGAATAAGACTCCTATTTATTTCTTTAAAATATACTTAGCACCCCAATTTTTAACCCCCCAATTAAAATAAATATAAAACCCAGAAATCAAGGACCCTGTTTACACATGTTAACAAATTCTCTAGTGCAAAAAGAATGGTCATGTTACATAAGGATATCTCACTTCTAAAAAAAAAGTATGGCGAACAGACCTCGCCAGCAGCTTCAGAAGTTTCTGCTGGTGTTCTTTCCACTTTGTCGATGATTTTTTGGAGTCTTTTGACCATTTTCCCAGCATCTGATATAAAAAGACGTAAAAACAATTAAGTTTGCTCTTTCTGTCTCAAAAAAATAATTATTATACATTTCTTATAATCAAGAGAATAAAGGCTCCTGCAAACAAGCAATAATCTTACCACAACAGCGGAAGGTTGAGCTATAATACACGTTGTCGTATTTCCTATCTGGTTTAGTGGTATTTTTCTGTTATCCAGTTCCACGAAAAATTTGAATCTACTTTTACTGAATGTGGATAGCTTGCTGTACCATTATGAGTGCAAGATTACAATTATAATATATTTGCATGCGCAGAGATTAATTCAAATATAAGTAGAGAAAGGCTTCAGCCAATGTTACAGTCACTGTCTTCTGCACTTCCAACACTTAGAAGCAGTTGGCACACAATAAAGTCGTTCACAGCAAGACTATTAGAGGCTACCAACTTAACATTACAGGCAAGTTTTTTATAGCATTTGTTAGAATTTATTTACATTCCAAAGTTACACCTGGGCTACAAGAGATGCCACGACATAGGCTCTAGATCATGTTCAACCACTTGCAATCCTTTAATGTGCACCTAATCCTGCAATTTCCCGGCATTTCACCTTAGTTAAACCTGCTACGTCATGCTCGGCAGTATAGATTGTTGCACAATGTAAGAAATGTACTGATTACTGGAGAAATTTTTCTCCTCTAAAGATTAGACATACCTTTGTTTCGGCCAGACATGTCTAAACAGACCTCACTTTCCTAAAGTAACACTTCGATGTGATTTTGCAAGTCAATATCGTTACATAAGCATATATAATAAATGATGCAGTTAGGGCTATTTTATGGCTACACACAAAAACATTTGAATTGCAGAAAACTAGGGAAGAAACTTCCAGTAGCATCAAAACAATGTGAAAGATTGCTTTAGAGGGACCCTGAACCCCCCCCTCAGGCTTGGTGAAAAAACACATTCTGTGGATGGCATACCCTGCTGTCAGAAACTCAGCCCAATTCTGCACTGATGCGTGGCACAAGGGGCTCACAAGCGTATCCCGAAGTCAACTTTCCTCACACACTTTCTTTTCAACAGGGGCCCTCTCCTCACACTTTCGGGGCTCTAGGCAGCTGCCCCTTGACATCAGTGGGCAAATTTTAATACAGCGCTGCCACTTGCCAATATCTGACAGCAATAAAAAATGGTGTTTGGACCAGTGCGCTTCTTCTTGCTGTTACTGTGTATATTTATTGATGCAGTCTACAAAAAAGGCTGAATTTCGATAAAAATCAGTACTTTCAGGAAAAGCAGACTGTCTGCTCATGATCGGCTGCCGCTGTCCGTATAAGAATTAAACTTTAGCCCCACTGCTTATTGGTGTTATAGCCATCGTGTCATGCTAATTTCAATTAGTCTTGAACCCTCAAATATTTTCGAGCCATGCAAAACTCGCACCACACGTACACTTGCCAGCATGCGCTCACTGCCAACTCCTGCCTAGAAGCCTTGACATACATTGCTGCATGTAACAGCAGTTCTAAATGCACAATCAGATGTGGCTACTATCTGTCGGGCAAGCTGGTGGAGGACCAAGCCAGTCTGCACCACGTGGACCAGTCAGACTGCCGCACATGAGCGCAAGTGTGTACTCCAGCCCTGTCGTGCACATGCAGAGCTAACACACTACAGTGGCATGTAGCTGCATGTGCTATGTAATGTATACACGGCAGCTGCCACGGGGTGCCAAAACGAGCCCACTCGCTGAGGACAACCGCATGCTCCGAGTGGTCTACGTGGGCAACATGGCTCCAGGCATGTGGCAGCACTATAAAATCAGAAGTAGTGGCATCTCCATGAACATCCAAAGTCAAATTTGAACTGTGTGACGTTCAGTAGGCAACATTCACAGTGATGGAAGTGACATTTACATTTTGGAGCAGATTTCGGAGCATAAAAATTGCTAGTTTGGAGCAACTATTTCTGTTTTTGGAGCAGGTGGCAAAATATGCCATATGACTAGTGGAGTTAAAAGCATCACTGAAGTGTCTCATAAATATTAATATTTATTATGAAACATATTGCATAGACAATATCAACGCAAATTGCAAGAAACAAACAATTAGGAAGATGAATGGTTATCAAATGTGCAGTGAAATAAGCTATATACTTAATATACTAGTACTTGTGGCAGAAATGAGCGCCATAATCACAGTGGAGACCGTGTGTCCATGTGCACCATGAAAAATGCTTCGGCGAGCTCAGAAAACTTGTATACTATTTTTTTTTATATCACAGTTGAACCATACAGCAGTCTGGCATCATTACCTGCCAACGAAATGAATCGCACTCCCAGCTACAGATCCGTCTAAGTAATGGAAGATGATATTGAAGGCTATGTTTTTGTCCATTGTAAGTGCCGGATGCAATTCCAGTAATCATAAATACATCACAGTCACCACGCGTTGTTTTGTTTTTGCATTTGCACCTTGGCGTGCAGCTCGAGATAATTTCTGCAAGCATTCTTTCAATTTTGTTGCTTTTATCGTGCAAATGAAAGAAATGATGGCACAATTCAACAGCACTGCCCTTGCTGTGCCATTAGGTGCTAGATCGTACGCAGCAACATGTGCAGTGCGGTCTCGTGCTGTTTCGAAGAGTCAACACCACAGTGACTTCACACTTCCTGACATTACACAATTTATGCCAAACTGGCGGTCACAGTCTTTGGGAGGGGCCAAGAAGAAGCGATTTCAAATTGACATTTCGAGTTAAGAGCGTGCAGCAAGATAGCCGAGTTCTTTGTTGGCCCCTCTACTCTCAGTAAGATAAATTGAGAATAGCTGGATGACTGTGTCAAGGCACTTTTAATTTTGTTGAAACAAATGATCATGTCCTAAATCCAAAAGAAGGAAATTAAATAAATTGTATACTAAATATATTGTACACTACAGAAAAAATTTGTAAATCTATGTTTCCTATGCTTACAAAACCGTGTTGTGATTAGAGGAGCAAATCAGTCTAATAAGGTAAGAATATGAGTACAAACCAAGCATAAGCTCAAGTTGGGCATTTTTTGTTTCCAGCTCCTTCACTTGTTTCATGAGGTCGTTCTCTTCAGCGCCCTTCTAAAAAAAGAACAAAAAAGCAGTATAATTTACTTGAAAAAGTATTGACCACCAAATTTCTGGTTTTTCTACATTAATGAATAGCTGCTGACCTAGTAATCACCTTATCAGTTCAATTCATTCACTGTAGAACAAATTGTGAATTGCAGCTAAGCCCACTTACAATGAACTGCTTTGTTCAATAAAACTTGTAGCTGGCGAATTGGTGCTTACTTTGAGGAAACGTATATATGCGCAAGATTCAAACAAGGATGAATTGAGGAACCCAGACAAGCGCTAACCTTTTAACTAGCTTATTCTTTGTCGCTCGCCATCTATACGCTTGTTTGCACATGCGCAAAGCATGTAGTCACATTGACACAACCGCCGATTATAGCAAGCCGTGCAAAAAACGCTTCTCACTATCCATAAAGATATGGATGCGTCACTCACGCAAGCTTTCCCCTCAAGATATGTAGAAGGCTCCATCAACTCCCGGGCAGTAGTATCTTGGCTTTACTCAAGATCTGATTTTTCTGAAATTCAAACGCACATGCAAGTTGACAATGCCCATAAGGCAATGCGCCTTACCTTTATTATAATGAAAGCTATGTTACCTGCACATTCATTAACACAATGTCCAGTTGCCCTACATACAAATTTTCACAAGGTAGCGGTATCTTCGTATGCCTACCGCGCATTCATGTACCCCCCTTCCCCCAGAGCGTGCTTTTTTTCGCCAACCTCCAGGTTCTTTCTTCTTTTCAGAAGCGATCTCCTGTGGCAGAGTCCGCCCGCGCAAGAGATACGGCCAGCTGCGCGGGCGGAAGCTGACTGTAGTCTGCGCCAGGATTTCTTCTGAAAAGAAAGAACCTGGAGGTTGGAGGTGAAAACTGGACATTGTGTTAATGAATGTGCAAGTGTAACATGAGCTTCAATTATAATAAAGGTAATGCAATTTGCCTGTGCATTGTCAAGCTTGCATGTGCGTTTGAATTTCAGAAAAATCAAGATCTTGAGTAAAAGCCAAGGTACTACTGCCCGGGAGTTGATGGAAGCCTTCTACATATCTGAGAGGGAAAGCGTGCGTGAGTGAGCATCTATATCTTTTATGGATAGTGAGAAGCGTTTTTGCACGGCTTGCTATAATCGGCGGTTGTGTCAATGTGACTACATGCTCTTGCGCGTGTGCAAACAAGGGTATATAAGACGAATGACAAAGAATAAAGCTAGTTGAAAGTTAGCGCTTGTCCGTGTACCTCACTTCGTCCTTGTTTGAATCTGGCGCAGTATATTTGTTTTCCTAAAAAATGAACTGCTTCTTTTAATAACTGCTTTCTACGAGAAAAGTGTGTTATATTGTACCTGCTCTTAAAACAACTCTGAGACAATCGGCAGGTTTATCATTCTAGTGCAAAAATAACAAATAAAAATTCCTACCATAAAGTTTACTGCTCTTTGTTTAACTAATGCCTCC
>NC_051156.1:38544544-38605310 GCF_013339745.2 Dermacentor silvarum
GTTAGCAATCTAGGGCAGCGATTTTGTAGCCATGCCTTATGACTTTTTCTATACTAGTCTTATCAGCCACCACTCACGGCCTGCTGATCCCATTGATAACGCTAGCGGACCGTCGCTCTGACCACTGACAAAGCGCGATAAGCACGAAAATGCTATATTACCGGAAACGCATCGCTACAAAATACCGGCCTAGAACATATGATCTGGCGATGACCCTCGTTACAGGGACCCAATCGCATCACTTAAGAAGAATGCAGCTTTGCCATCCAGAGCTTCGAACTTTCGCGGCAAACTTGGGCTGTCCAGCCCAACGTTACTAGACTAGCTTCAATTGTAAAACTCCCCGCCTGTGCGCTTACCGCCGCTGTCGCCACTCCTTTGGGCAGCCGCCAGATGGCGGCGCCTTTCCATCGCCCTCCACTGCAGACGCATCGCCACAGCCTTGAGCTCGTGTGGACGGGCAGCTTGCGCGTGTTTAACGCTCGCTGGCGGTCTCCTTAACGTCCGAATTTGTGATACCATGCGAAAGCGGTATCCACCTACATCAATAAGATATATCGGGCTAGTTGGTTCATACTGAAAAAAGGGTAAACTGCACGATAGGAAGAAACGCATACGACGAAGCGCAGAAGCTGCGTTTTAAAGTGCGCGTGTTTCTTCCTGCCGCCTAAACTTTTCACGCAGTTTACTTTTCCCATACAGCAGCTTGGCACGTTTTCTCGCTGCTTTTACTTGCTTAACACTTTCGTCTGGGGCAGTTATACGTCCGCTAGCGAGCCAAATTTGTTATCCACAAAAATAACAGCACATCTTTCTTGTAAACCCATGAATGCTTTTTTAAAGAAAACGAAGTAAAAACAACTGTATGCCCATATATATAGCTAGGACTTAAACAGTCAGAAGGGATATAATCAACGCAAATGATTTGGGCCTACGTGGCAACGAACTCCACCCACAGCAGCTTGGCACGTTTCCTCGCTGCCTTTAGTTCAAGACTGGATCCCCGCCGCTGCTCCAGGAACGTTGCCAAAGAATGCATTTTTATGCAAGGTTCCTGCAAGGGATGCGTGTATGCATGCGCGTGACTAGATAAAAATTAGCGTAGCTTGCACAAGTGGCGCAAGGCTAAAGAAACAGCGGAGCTGATCGGCACCTAGCTGGTCCTGGCCTTGCGGGTTATCATTTTCCGGAATTTATTGATTATTGGTCAATTATCGATTACCTATTAATTGGTTATCGCAAGGTATTGACCACGTTTTTGGGCTAGGCTAAGGACTACCAAGTCATCCCCATCATTTGCTGGAATTTATTGATTATTGATCGATAATTGAATAGCTATTGATTGGCTATCGCAAGGCATTGGCAACGTACTTGGGCAAGACTAAGCACTAACAAGTCATCCCTAGCATTTTCTGGTATTTATTGTTTATTGATCGATCATCGATTAGCTATTGATTGGCTACCGCACGTTGATGCGAGGCGCAGCTGTGCGCAGTTACGACATCGCTAGGCGAGTTTTTGCGAACAGTACGCGAGGAACCAAAAAGCTTAAACTGCTCCACTGTTAAAAATTTAATGATGCGTGCTCTTTAATGAGCAATAGTCTGAAAACGAACATGATGGGTTATGCAACTCGTCTTTCGCCTTCTTGTGTGGCAAGAGTGCAAACACTAAGCGAATGTTAACATGAAAGTAACTTTAGGAATATTTATTGCGTATGCTCGCTGGTTCTTACACAGCAAATATACTTACTGATCAATAACTATGTACTTGTAGTTACGTAATGAAAGAGGCAACAAATCACCAGAACATAAACATTTCATTTTTTGCTATTATTGAAGCTAACTATTCTGGGGATATGTAGAATCAATAGCGATATTTGTAGTGCATCAAAGACAGTAATTTTAAAGACGAATTTCCACTCAATATAATGCAACCAGAAACATCGTCAAGCGCCATGAATGCTTGTTAGTTTACGTAAAAATGACACGTTACGCAATAACTATGGTATAATGAGAGAGAGAGAGAGAAAGAGAAATAGAAGAGAGGAAGGGCAGGGAGGTTAACAAGACGCACGTCCGGTTTGCTAGCCTGCACTGGGGAAAGGGGGTATAGGGATGAAAAGAGAGAGAAAGGAAATAGAGAGAGCACCGTTTCGCGCACATTTGACACTTCGCACGAAGTCTACAGACGGTTGCCAAGACCTGTCGACTTGAGGTAGTGCAACAAGGCTTTCGTGGATTTCTGTGCCATCGACGCATGCGGCCATGGTCCAAGGATCTTCACTTCCGAAAATGGTCGAGAATCCAGCCGGTTCAATGCTGTCCTGAGAGCTTCACGCTCGACGTCGAACTGGGGACAGAGACATAAGACATGTTCAATTGTTTCTCTGGTTCCACAAGAGTCACACATGGGCGTATCCCCCATTCCAATGCGGAACGAGTAGGCCTTTGTAAATGCCACCCCGAGTCAGAGGCGGCAAAATAGTGCCACCTCAGAGCGGGAAATGTTTGATGGCATTTGAAGCTTCAAGGATAGGGCAATTTTATGGAGATGGCACTTCGGGTTAAGAGAAGACCAATATTTGTGTGTCATAGCTTTAGCCACGAAAAGAAGTTTTCCTGCAGCGTCGGTCCTGGATAAGGGGATTGGGACTGGTCGGCCTTCCAGATGAGCAGACCGGGCGGCTTCGTCGGCGAGGTCATTACCAGCAATGCTGGTATGTCCCGGTAGCCACTGAAATATAATTTCATGCCCTCTAGCGATAGCTTGATGGTGGTCTTCTCTTATCTCATATACCAGCTGCTCATGAGTCCTGTGATAAATGGCAAATTGCAGACTCTGAAGGGCTGCCTTAGAATCACAAAATATGACCCATTTCTGAGGTGTCTCTTGCAGGAGGTATTGTACAGCAGCAGGCAGGGCAGCAAGCTCTGCTGCCGTTGATGTTGTGACGTGTGACAGTTTGAACTTGAGTGTGGTTTTCGTAGTCGGAATGACAACGGCACCTGAAGAACTGGTAGATGAGACGGAACCATCGGTATAGATGTGTATTCGGTCCCAGTAGGTCTCATTCATTAATAGCAGCGTCATCTGTTGCAGAACTATTCTTGGGTGATTGGCCTTTTTCTTTACGCCCGGAATACTTAGGCGCACCTGAGGCTGTTGCAGGCACCACAAGGGGAATGAAGGCCTTGCTGCTGGGGTGTATCCTGATGGAAGGCAATCTTGATTGGTGACGATAACTTCAGAAAACGTGGAACGAGGTCTCTGCGAAGGCAAAAACGCCAAGTGATGATCGGGGACGCGGGAAAGATGACGGATATGCGCCCTGAGACAATCCACTGCAACGTATGTTTGGATCGGATGATCTTTGGCGAAGACGATTGTTGCAGGTGTTGAGGCACCGCGAGGAAGTCCTAAGCAAGTGCGCAATGCTTGGCCCTGTAAGCTCTCCAATGAGCGAACATTTGACTTGCACGTATTGGACAACACTGGAAGGCTGTAGCGTAGGTATCCTAGAAATAGACCTCTGTACAACTGAAGCATGGAGCGTACAGATGTGCCCCATGTTTTCCCGCACATGAATCTCAGTACCTGGGCAATCGACGACAGTTATTGAAGCGTTAGCTACACTGGCCTAGCCAAGCCCGTTTCGCGCGGCACATCAAGAGCCGTGCTGCGCATGCGCATGGATCAGTGATATCACACGGCTTGCGCACCGGAGCCGGCACCTCTCGCGCACTCCGCCGCCGCCGCGCGCGACTCACCGCCGCCGGTCTGCGCATTCCAGAGGAGTGACGTCGTAGCCGTGGTAGACGCACTGGCGCCGGCGCGCGCTCGCTGTGTAGTCGCCGTCTGACACTGCGCTGGAGCCGCTGCGCTTCTGACTGGCGTTTGCCAGTGTGGTATAGCCATGGAGAAGGAGAGCGCAAATGCTGCTGAACAGCGCAGAAGAACGGAGAAGCTTGACTCATCGGATCCCGAAGTAGTTGCCTGGGAATTAGCGGTTGAGCGTAGGAGACAACCAGGAAAGCTAAGAATAATCAGCTGAACCTTTGCTAACGCTACGTATAGCCTGGCATAGCCGAGCTAAGCCACTGCAACTTTTTTCTTCAGGTACGTGCAATGAGGGTTCCAGGAAAGATTGCGGTCGATCATTACGCCTAAAAATCGATGGGTCTTTCCGTAGGCAATAGTGTGTCCATTAATAGAAACTTGGTATGGCGTCATAAGTTTTCGAGTGAATGCCACCAATGCACATTTCTCGGTTGATACAGTCAAGCCTTGTGCTTGAAGATATCCTGATGTCAAGGTTGCTGCCCGTTGCAAACGCGCACGCACCTGAGGCCGAGTAACTGCAGAAGTCCAAAGGCAGATGTCATCTGCGTATATCGAGAGGCAGATTGTCTTAGGTAAAATGTCAGCTAGTCTAATGAGTGTCACATTGAACAAAGTCGGACTCAATACTCCTCCCTGAGGCACGCCGCAGTACGTGTAATGATCAGCTGTGGGGCCGTCTTCTGTTTGCACAAAAAACGACCGGCGAGTTATGTAGTCGGATAACCAACGAAGCATGCGGCCGTCGATTCCAATAGTCTCCAGGGAGGTGACGATGGCTTCATGTGCAACGTTGTCATACGCGCTTTTCACGTCGAGAAAGAGCGCAACTGATATGCGCTTACAGCTTTTCTCCTGCTGCACAAATGTCGTGAGGTCAATGACGCTGTCCTTTGAAGAACGACCCCTACGAAAGCCTGCCATGGAAGCGGGATGGATATTGTAACGCTCGAGGTACCATTCTAGACGTGCAAGGACCATCCTTTCCATAACCTTGCCGATGCAGCTGGCAAGAGCAATAGGGTGATATGCCGCCAAGTCCAACGGAGTAATGGTACCAGCCGACTTAACTTCCATTGTCAGGGAACTGTACCTCTATGCCATGAGTTGTTAAAGCTGTTCAGAAGCGCTCTTCTTGCCTCTCGTCCAAGGTGTCCCAGGCCAGTATAGGTGACGCCGTCAGGGCCTGGAGAGGATGATCGTTTAGAGACTGCCAGGGCAGCCTCGAGTTCGTCCATGGTAAATGACACGTCCATTTCCGGTACCTTAGCCGCTGGGAGGTCACTTACATCAACGTTGATGTTGACAGGCTCGCCAGTGACTCTCGCACACAATTCCTTCGCCACACCAAGCTCTGTTTGGCCAAGATGGAGGGCCAAAGCTGCAAATGGGTGTCGTTGTTGTGGGGATGTACGAAGACCACGTACTGTCCTCCAGATATGTGAAAGCGGCTTGCGAGGGTCCAGTGACTCGCAGAATGTCTTCCATCGTTCTCTCTCTAGTTTGTCTATGCGACGCTGAATTTTCTTCTGAATGCGACGTGTGTCTCTCAGATCATAAATTGATTTAGTGCGTCTGTATCGTCGTTCTGCACGCCGTCGAATCGCATGAAGTCTTTCAAGTTCAAAGTCGAAATCCGGTCGGCTGGATGACAATGATGATGAACACTTGGAAACTTTAAGTGCTTCTGCGATGGTGTCGGCGATGTCGCCGGCGAAATCTCCCCCACATGCTTCTTCCATAAGCGACTTAAACATAGTCCAGTCAGTGCTCTTCAAGATACCCCGAGAGAAAGACCAAGTGAGTCCATTAATCGTTAGGTATATGGGAATGTGATAACTCCCATGAGTCTCGATGTCGCAAAACCATTTAACATGTGATGTGAAGTTCCGTGACACCAAAGTCAAGTCCAGGCAGCTGCTATACGTAGGACCCCGTAGATACGTCGGGCTACCATCGTTCATGATGCAGAGGTCATAATCAGAGGCAAACGACGCAACATTCCTTCCCGTGGAGTTTATCTTGGTGCTTCCCCAAAGCAAGTGGTGCGCATTGAAGTCCCCAGTGATGACCCAGGGCCATCAGTTTCCTTTAATATGTATTTCAGTCTTTCAGGGTCAAACCGCCTTGATGGGGTGATGTAACAACCAATAAGAGTAAAGGCCATTTTGTTCTTTTTGACGCGGAGGCATACGTATTGGTTGTAGTCATGAGGCTGAACGGCATGCGAAACATAGCTTCAAGTCCGTGCGGATGTAAATGAGAACGTTGCTCCGTTCCTCGCACGTGGAAGAAGCAAACTGCTTCGTAACCAGATAGTCTGTAGGGCTTTGATACGTTCGGTTCACACATAACAAGTATAGGGAACCGATTCTTCAAGACAAATTGGCGCAAATCCGAGATGCGGGACTTCAAGCCTCTGGCATTCCATTGAAAATCGTCGCACTTCTAACTTCAGTGCGAAAAGAAAGTACTGGGTGAGCCATGGTACTTATAGAAGGCTTGCAAGTACTGGATTCAGTGCATCCAGTATTTGCAATGCGCTTTCAGCTGTTGGTGTCTGCAGCTTTTTCAGTAGCATGCGAATCGTGTGCATTAGTGATCGCACCATTATAACCACTTGCCGATCCTGTTCAGTCAATTCACCGGCAGGAGATGCCCGGGATGGTCGACTTCCATCGGTGTGCAGCGATTCTGCTGGTCGTTGCCGCTTTGGCAACGCAGGCCAGGCTTCGGTGTCCGTATTCTTGCCGGTGCCCTTGTCCTTTGTAGGCCTTTCTGATGTCAATGGCCTGGGTGGCAGAGGAGGAGGTGACTGTGGGCATGGCATACGCATCACCGACGCAGAAGCTTTTCTTGAAGAACCTCGGCTACGGGAGCGTCGCTTCCCGATTTTAGCGGCGGCTTCTCGATGAGAGGAATGGTCTCTTGCCATCTCTTTTAAGATAGCCATTTCCTTCTTAATCTTGGGGCAGTCTTTCGATGAGGCCTCATGAGATCCGTGGCAGTTTGGACATTTCAAGGCAGTGGCAGCACATTTATCCGCGGCGTGTGGTTCACCGCAGCGGGGGCACACTGTCTCGTTCTCACAGACGCTGCTCATGTGTCCGATCTTCATGCATTTGCGGCACTGTAGAGGCTTCGGAATAAAAGGCCGGACAGGATGTCGAAAGTGGCCTACCTTAACGTGAGACGGGAGGCAGTTGCCCTTGAAAACAATCTTCACGCTACGTGAGTTGCCCAGGCGGTAGACATCATCAATGACGTCACGATCACTCGCTGCTTTGACCAGAATCGGCAAGTCATTGTTGAGGACGGCCAAGTCTACATCATATATTACACCAGTGATGACATCAGAGCCCAGTGGTATGTGAGAGCGCACCTGCATGCCATCAAGATCTGTTACCTTGCATAGGGTGCTAAGAGCACCCGCATGCAGAACATCAACCGCCAGTACATTTTTGCGGGTGTTCACTCTAATGTCCGTGATTTCATTTGGCACCACGGTCTCCAGCAGCACCGAGACAGATTGCCTGTTAAGCCGCTTCATGTTACCGTTGGGTATCACAGGCATAAACAGAATGGTGTTGGCGTCGGCAGTTCCGCATGGGCTCAACAGTTTGCGTACTGGAGGACGAAGAGGACCTGGTGTTCCTTCTCTTCGCATTGCGGCTCCGCACAAGTTCGAAGCCTTCGTCGTCGGAAGGGTCCTCGCTGCTGAGCGAGTAGATATGGGTGCCTTCGCTGTCGCTGTCAGTGTGGAGCCCGATCCGCTTCCTGGAGGCGGCCGTCGCTGACGCCGCCGGATCCGGCAGACGCCCTGGGCGGTCCACGTCCATCGCCACCGAACAAGGCGGGACGCCTGATCGATACACTGGAGATTTCACAAAAAATTGCCGCGTATCTGCGTGCTTCGCTGCAAATGTCGTCGAAAGACGATAGTCTTCTGCCGGCCGTACTACATGAGTGCTGGTCTGATCCGCGGCCACCCGTGATGCTGTTCTCGTACCATTTCCGTCCTGGCATGATAAATGCAATGGAGGTTTGTTTGAACAGATTTCATTTTACCGCATTATTTCATCAAGCGGCCATTTATGTTTTGCCCTGCCTCAGACAGCGCTTCCTTTATGTTGAATCGGCCGCATCTGGCTGGCATTGATAAAATTGAGGAGGCGCTGCGTGAGACATGGACGCCATCTGGCAATACATCGGGAAACATGAGCTTGTGCAGAGGGTTTCCTTCCTCCATCGCAGTGGGCGCTCGTCGGCGCGTAGTCGGGGAACGTCCTTCGTCGGCGCGCATAGCATGGCATTTTCAGCGCAGCTTAAGAAACTAGGGTCTTTAAGTTACGTATCTATATGTATTTTCTATTAAAGGAACACACCACCTAATACTTACCTAGTGATGTTGCGCCTCAGATATGCGTAATATTTACTTTGTGATCGATAACGTTCACAAGTATGAACAGCCGTACCAGTTTAAGTAGTGTGGGCGGTCAGCAAGTGGTCCAACTTTGGCCGAGTGGCTGAATCGGGTGACAGACAGACAAACAGACAGACAGACAGACAGACAGACCAAATTTTCAGCGTTTAAGTTCCCCAAGAAAGACTATCGTCTTTAAAATAGCCAGAGGTATAAAAACAACACTCCGCCAAGAGACACTTCGTCGTCGTTGTCCGAAACACTAAAGGATGATGGTAGAAGTCATAGTCATGAGCATGACTCAGAAAAAAACAATAAAGGATGATGGTAGAAGTCATAGTCATGAGCATGACTCAGGAAAAATGACAATGATTCAGCGAAAAGAGATTAACATTCAAAAACCAATGAAATGGGTATGGAGGTGGGTACTAAGTGAAGGAAACAATAAAGGATGATGGTAGAAGTCATAGTAAGGAGCATGACTCAGCAAAAACAAAAATGACAATTACTCAGCGAAAAGTGATTCACTATCAAATACCACTGCAATGGGTTCCGAAGTGGCCAATAAGTGAAGGAAACACTAAAGGATGATGGTTGAAGTCATAGTCATGAGCATGACTCAGGAAAAATCACAATGACTAAGCGAAAAGAGATTAACATTCAAAAACGACTGAAATGGGTTCAGACGTGGGTACTAAGGGAAGGAAACACTAAAGGGTGATGGTAGAAGTCAGTAACGAGCATGACTCAGCAAAATGACAATTACTCAGGGCAAAATGATTAACAGTCAAAAACCACTGAAATGGGTTCGGACATGGATTCTACGGGAAGGAAACACTAAAAGATGGTGGTAGAAGTCATAGTCATGAGCATGACTCAGCAAAAATGACAATGACTCAGCGAAAAATAGTTAACACTCAGAAACCACAGGAATGGGTTCGGACGTGGGCACAAAGTAAAGGAAACACTAAATAATGATGGTAGAAATCATAGTCATCAGCAGGACTCAGCAAAAATGACAATGACTCGGAGAAAAAATACATTATTGCTCAAAAAACACTCAAATGGGTTTGGACATGGCAACTAAATCAAGGAAGCACTAAACCATCATGGTAGAAGTCATAGTAATGAGCATGACTCTGCAAAAATGACAATGACTCAGCGAAAATAGATCAAAAGCCATTGAAAAGGGCTCGACATAAATGATCGGTGATGACATGAATGTCATGACATGCGTCTCATGTAGGTCACGAAACAGCCGTCTACGCCTTGGTACTCTCAAGGTCGTTAACTTGGCGGGCTCCTCGCATTCTGCTTCGCATAACATCGATTCCCATAGGGCGTGGGATCTGCGGGCTTGTCTTTAACGCGATAGCGTTTAGGGCCCCGTGTCGCAGAAAATCCGGCGTTGGCGTCGGCAATGCCGCCCGAGGCCGAGAAAATCATCCCGAACCACGTAGGTTCTCCAAATATATTTTACCACTAAAGTTGATCCCACTTTGTCTTGCATTTTTTACAAAGTTATTCCTCGGAATTTTGAGAATGACAGCCACAAACAACTGTCATGAAACAAAATACCGGTCCCGGGACCCATTTTACGTCGTGCCTAATTTTTGTTTCTATTGCCATTTTATAAAAACTTAGTTTTTGTGTAGCCGTAGCCTGTTTTACTTTGCAAAAAAATTTTCACCACCGAGATCTGACAATGGACAATGACAACAAGGTGCGCGTCCTCACTGCTTCTCGACAACCGGATTTATCGTACCGCTGGGTCACGAGTTTCACTACACTACGTTTATCCCGCGCTGCTCTTCGTGAGCTGTGCAGTGACATATAAGAACGGCGCAATAAAACCAAATAAACGCGAGACCCCATTGTTCGATACGTGCAGCTGTCCGGCTGCAGCGAGGACGCACTCCAGCCTGTCACCCTCCCTTGAAAGACGCCGAGATTTCGCTAAAAAGGCCCTCCGCTCCTCTGGAAAACTGCCGCAGGCAAAAAATGAATAAAAAATAAATATAAGAATAGTGAATTGGTATTCTTCGCAGGTACCAAGAGCAGTAATTGGAGATCTTACGAGAACGCTAAGAAGGCGGCCGACTTGAGATTGCATGTCTATTCGTAATATCAACCATTGACTGCGAACTGTTCAGGTTTCCTCCGCAAACGTTTGTCGATTACCGCGCCTGTAATAACCAACAGTTGTGCGCCTTCCGTGGTCCTCACTTGACATTTATTACACATTGAACGCAAAGTGCCACTGCCTGTTTGAGTACAAAAGTGAACCCCCAGCCGCACCCGCACCGACTACAGTCGAAGTGAGCCACAGCACCATACCTTTTTTTTTTTTAATTATGGGGTTTTACGTGCCAAAACCACAATCTGATTTAGAGACACGATGTAGTGGGGGATTCCGTAAAATTTGGACCACCTGTGGTTCTTTAAGGTGCACCTAAATCTAAGTACAGGGGTGTTTTCGCATTTCGCCCCCATTGAAATGCGAAATGTGACATCCTTTCGACCACTGTCGTCGGCGGCTACGTTGAACGCTGTAGCACAGTCATCGTCGTCTCGTGTCAAGCGCGCTCGCTCCCATCGTCGTCTTCGCACCACGTAGGGAATGTGATAGCGTTCTTTACATGCCTTGTCGGCTGTGAGGTGATCTCCGCCGCAAAGCTTACATTTTGGTGTACATTGGTGCTCCCGATCGGGGTGTGGGGCACCGCAGCCTCGGCAGATAGCGTCTCCGGGGTTGGGGCAAACGCCCGCGCGATGGCCGAGGCGGCCGCAGGGTAGCATATATCGATCTGCCTGCGGTACAGCGTACATTGCAGTAGTACCGACCCGTATCGCACGAAATTGGGCACACGGTGTCCATCGAAGGTTACGATTACTGCGGTGTTATTGCTGATGCGCTTGGCGGCCAGGGCTAGTGAATTTCTGCCGTTGACAATCTTTGGATCGATGTCCGCCGAACCGCCTTGTACGGGGATTCCCCGGATGACGCCTTTACACGTAGAGTGCGGTGCCACTTCGTAGGCACTAACTTCATAGGTGTTGTCAACGATGCAGATTTGTTTTACCCGCACGTAGCGGTTAGCGTTTTCGCTTTTCGGCGTTCTCGCCACTAAGATGTTCTGTTTGTTGTTGGGCCAAAGAGTGTCCGCGTGTTGTTCCACAGGGCTGAGACCGGCCGAGGTGGCAATGGCGTCAGCGACTGCCGTTGGGCCAACCCTAGCGATATAAAGTCCCCCTCTGGGTCTGATGACGATGTGGATATCGTCCTTTGGCAGTTGCGGCATTCTGCTCACTCGAATGCTGTTATTTTTAGCATTCTCTCTACCCCGGGGCTTATGCTCTCCGCGTTTCAAAGTGCCATATGACAGTGTAGATTTAGCGCCTACATTTTGAGCTACTGCTCGGCGAGACGTGGCGATTTGCCAGCCTTGATCTGGTGTGATGTCCTCCGGGAAAAACGTCCTCCCCGACAGCTGATAATCCATTGTTAAGCGTGAAAATGCGTGGAAGAGAGCACCGTGCCAGCTGCGGCGCCACCCTATAGCGAGCGCGCGCCACGTCGGAGTGAAGATTGCCCTCGTAAGGTCTAGGCGGCGGCCGAGCGACGATGGAAAAGGCGTTGAAAAAAGTGAAAATAAGCGCTCACTGCGTCGAAAAGTGTCCACATAGTCCTTGTGTCTTCAGAAAGTCATGGTACACATATATAACGTTGAAACCACAAAAAAAGCGTCGCAAAAACATTGAGTAAAGCGGGATCCGAAGTGAACGCGTCCGAACACTCCGGCGATCGCAGCGCCCTCCCCGTGCAGAGGCCTCTCATGATGAATAAATTTAGACACAACCATTATATGGTTTTCTACTCTTCGAATTTAGCATTGTTAGCATTATTAGGCAACAGTACTCGTGATAAATTATAAATTGCTGAGTCTGCCACACACTCTATCGGTGAAGTGCCTTAATACAGCCAACGCCGTAAAAAAATATTGTGCACCAAGCGAGAGGTAGCTTCCACTACATAACGTAGAAAATTGCACTAACGATAGTGACATTCAGAAATAGCAAATTTGGATAGACTTTAATGAAAATTCGCGAGTTTTCAGTTTTATGCTTGAAATTCCTATCGAATGTGAAGTATAGAGCAAAGAATGAAGGCAGATATGAGCGAGCCTGTAGAAACGCAACTTCATTTCCAGCGATGCTGTATCTTCCACGCAGACAGAGGGTCTAAAGCGATCGTGCAAGAAAGGAAGCTGTGCACAGTAGGAGAAACGAGCAAAGGGCGTTTATTGCACGTTCTATACGATAGGGAGCTAGCCAAATTACAACGAATGTGCCATGCCGATAGAATATGCTGAGGAATTGAGGAAGTTCTACTCACGACGTAAAGGTTCCGATCGAAAATGTTCGCTTCATGCCAAGCACAAATGCCTAAGCCATGCACAGTTAAAGTTTAGCGATGTGGAAGACGACTGCGGGACGGTCCCACGGAGCGCACCGTCGAGCGTGCGGTCTCGCCGCGCACGACGAGGTCCCGCAGACAAAGAGAAGGAAACAAGTTCGTCTGGCGCCCAAGTATTCAAGCTATCAGATGGCAAGTTGCCCTGTTTCAGTGTTCTGTCGAGAGCTTTTGAGTGTCAACAGCTTGAGCGGAGTCATCACAGACTTGCTGTCATCTGCTCATCGTCCGAGCTGTCTCCTTTTGCCCCGGACTACGATGATACGATCTACTTATCCCAAACAATGGAGATGCCTGTGGCCGGTTCGGCTACCTCACAGAGCTGACGTCTCCTCACGGCTGCCAATTTTATACCTATTTTGGATGTTGTGTTTAGATTACGGTCGTTGTAAAGAGTGTTGACTGAGTAGGCCTAAGGATTTTGGGAGCTTATTCTCGTATGTTGAGTGTTGCAACCTGGTAGCCCATGATGTTGTGGAGGTCGCACTTTGCCTTCCTCATTCCTGTTAGTCTTGCCCGTATTGAAAGTACTAATTCGACTCGAGTAGGGGAAGCTTGCTTACGTGAACTTCGCATCTGAGTAGCTGCTATATCTTTTCTAGGCGACTTGAGGATAGTACTACGCGGGCGATGCGCATGCCTATTAAAAAAAAGCTCAACGAACCTAACGCGCCAATGGAATACGCTGAGGAAACACGGAAGTTCTACTCGCGACTTAAAGATGCCAACGAATATTCGCCCCATGTCGGTCCTTAACACCTAAGTGGTCCACGAGTAAGTCTCGCGAAGCAGACGGCGTCTGCGGGATGGTCCCGCGGGAGGCACCGTCGATAGCGTAGTCGATCCGCGGGCGACGAAGTCCCGCCGCCAAAGAGGAGGAAACAAGTTCCTCGAGCACACAGGTATACATACCGTCAGGTGGTGCTACAATCGGAACGTTCGCGTCATCTTGCCTACTACCGCGTAGCTACAGCAACTCTCCCTACTGCATGTGAAATGGGGGAAGCAGAATTCGAGGATACACGAGAACTATGCTGGAAAGCAACATCAGGAGACGTGAGAGAGTGGAGCATTCGCATATTGTTTAATTAGGAATCTGGGTTGCCAGCAATTAAACCCTGCACATCAAAACGTTCCCAGCATATAAGTAGCCTGTTTGAAACATTACCCGCCTATAACGCTTTCCTGGATTATTTAGGTATGTTTTTTATGGGTAGTAATATTATTATTACTAGTAATAATAATATTATTAGTAAGTAAGTATTATTAGTAGTATTATTATCTAGTAAGTAATATTATTATTATAGGTAGTAACATTTTATACTTAAGGAGAACATTGGCCATTACGTTCCTCCTATTATGGTTAAATGTGATCTCAGTAGATTTCAGAGTTCTTCCAGGGCTCGGGGTGAATTCTGCATTGTACATAAAATGTTTAGCATAAGCCACCTCAAAATGACGGTTGACCTTGCATTCAAGCAATTTAGTTACACACCGTATTCTTAGACGCACATTCATGTACAATCTGTAGTGGAAGAAGTGTGCTGAGAATGCTAACCGCATTATTACAACCACGCGTTCGATCGCCAAGGGCCACAGCATGTTGCTAATCGGGCTCCACAAAGAAGGCTTCACATAAACGCGGCCTCCCAACCGCGGTCAGCAATATCCCACTGGCCACCACAGACCACTCCGTCTACATCTTCGGAAGCCACCAAGAAAGCTTCACTAAACGTGGCCTCCCATGTGCAGTAAGTTTGGTCCTGCTGTGACTACAGAATTGGGGTTCAACATATCTCACTTCAAGTGAACTGTGGCACGATTGCTAACGCCTTTTTTTTTTTTTTTTAAGGCGTCCAGCAATAATTTTCGTTGTGAGCTACAAGAGCGCGCGTTCTCACTTTTATTGCGATAGCAATTATATGGACACTCCAAAGCAGATTTCTGCCGTCGGCATCGTCGTCGCCGTCGCCGTGAGGTTCCGTATGACGTCAACGGCGATGAAATCGTCGCCGCGCTCCAGACGCTGTATGTGCGCCTGAAAGGGAGCGAGGGACGCGCGCTTTCACGGGGAGTGAATCCACGTCGGAGAGCAAACGCGTGTTCTGCGCCGTGCTCCCTGAAGGGCTGCAGAATTAAGCGTCTCTTTCCTCCTTTACAATCACCACATATAGAGAGCAAACGCGACTTTTCCCGTCGCTCGAAAGGCCATGGGGGGACGGGAGGGAGGGTGGGGAGGCGACGTTTTGCTGCGGCACCAAATGCGTATTTAAATAAAAACGTTGTGAGGCGAGAAGGTGGGTAAGATTTCCGACGCAGCTCGTCTCGACGAGTGTCCCATTCTGATCTCGTCGAAAACTTCCGAGCCGCCCCCAGAGGCACCGGCAACTGTCACCAACGCCGCGCGTTTGGTGCGAATGCGGGCAAAACGCCGACGGCGTCGACAACAATTCTGCGCGTTTCTGGTGCTGCTGAATGTCCATGTTTATACAGCTGATAAAACTACTATCCTTACTCCGTATAGCTCTCTACTAATTTGCTATCGCAATTGATGCTTCGCATTTCGGGTGAAACCGCGACAATTTTTTATTTGTCGGACAGGCAATTTGCGATTTTTGATTAGCGACCGAGAGAAATGTTTCCGGGGCTCGATAGCTCACAGCAGCTGCACGCCAAAGTTAAAATTAAGTTAGGATAATTATATAAATCGCAATAAGAAACGCAAATAACGCTTCAAATCACTTGCATGCATAATGTGCTGCTATGACCATAATTAACCCACAAAACATGAAATTAACCTATATATTTCCAATACCATGACTCTAATTGTAGACAAATATAAAAAATACATTTCTTTTCTCATATGCTTCATTTAAATATCCGCTGATCAATCGAATGTTTTCAGTCATGCATGTTTATTGTCTAATTTGTTGCAACTAATACGCTCGGATTATGTACAGAGCTCAGCAACTGAAAAGCGATTCTCGGAGGCGGCCTGCACATTTGCATCACTGGTTGGCGCTAGCTACACAGAGCTGATGCATTTGCGTATCACATGCAAGTGAGAACCTAAGCAATCACTCAGCGCTCCCTGGACCACCATGCGGTCCGAGTGTCCCGTTTCCGTATGCTGCGTTGTTTATTTCACCAAGGACACAGGAAAAACATACTGCGAACCTCGTACAGCAGATAAAAATGAGGATTCAGCAGATATTGGCAAAGGTTCTATAATAAGGCTAGGAATGTTTAGTTTCCGCCACACATTTTATTTAGCATGGCCCACATTTCCACCAAACATAAACTTGGTGTAAAGTGGAGCTTGTAACATTTGGAAACATAATCGGTAAAGCCTGTTTGGCACTTTCAAACTCTTGTTTAAGAATTTTTTTGCATAGGCCTTATTCGGTCCACAGCAATTTACCTGCTAAGCAGATTAGGCATATCGTTTTCCCCATTTGCTGGAACTTTCCCTTTGGTTGTGTTTCTTGTACTGCCAGGCCCATGTGCTAATCTTCCACCGCTGGTAAAATTCACTGATAACGCTCCGGAGTACTTGAATACGGACACGATTACAAAGGCCCGTAGTAAACCGACACGCTTAGAACTCTCCGTACACATTTCCAATAACTTCGTGAATATTTTCGCCAAGTACGGATAAAGTGCCTCGTTCAGTTCATCGAAGACACCACGGGAACCAACTACAAACCCTGTATGAGGTATAAAAATAGGGAATAAACGAGGGCTAAATAATTGTTTAGAGTAATTTTAATTAGGCCAGGTTGGTGAAAGTTTTCCCTCAAGTTACGCTTAACATACTTCCTATATTAACCAAATTTTAGCTTAGTGTCTTGTACAGCTGATTTAGAGCTCTCGGTACAATTTCGAATAACCACAGTATGACACTCCAGAACGCCTGAACCAGACATTTTGTATGAAAGCTGCTGTAACCCTACTTAGAGCAAGCACTTATCTTTCGTCACTCACAGCATGCTTCATCAACCAAGTATAAACAACGTGCCTTGCATATATCGCCAAGGAGAGTGGGGGAAACCAACTACACGCCTCGTATGTCTTTAAAATGTTAAAGAAAATGTCTACTGTTTTACAAGCACCTCTTACACAGAGTGCTTTAGTTAACTTGGGCCAAACTTTAAAAATATGCAAATGGAAAGTAGCCGGTAACAACCAAGGTAATGTTGTTTGCCGTCGCTTGGCGATACTCACATTATGTTTTGCATTCCGCCTAATAACATAATTAGTCTTGATTATTTAATCAGCTTCTGAATAATTATCATTAGATGAAAAGTGTGAATTAGAAAATTTAGAGCAACATGAAAAACTCTCGATACAGCTTTCTGTTGCTCAACACGTGCTACACAAAACTGTTTTTCCGAGCGTGAAAGAAGCCCGCGCATATGCCGCTCGAGGCACCTTGCTTGCATTCACGGGCATTTTTTTGCCTGCGTCCAAGCGCTGGCAATCGAGCACGAAGGTAAAAGAAAAGTATGGCAGAACCCATCTCGCCATGACTCTGGGCAGTAGTGATGCGTTAGCATTGAATCAATACAGCGAATAAACGTACTGCCACCGTCGAAACGAGTTAGGTATAATGTGTGGGAAGCCGCGGGACTCTTCTTTTGGCTTTCCAAAGAACACTCAGTGCCATCTAGCGCCACCAGTGCGAAGCCTGCTAAATGTAGGACATGACGGCGCGTGTGAACGCTGAGAAGCGGGTCATGTAGTAACCGGTTTCTTTTGGCAACCGGCCTCTATCGCCCTTCTCTCTGGACACGCTGCGCCGTCTGGTGGCACTACCGAGAAGTCGGCGCGTTGCCTTGGAGACGAGAAGTGTAGCGCACTGGTGCCTCTGAAAGCTGAGAATTATTCCCTCGCTTACCGCAAACTCGGTGGCACATACTCAGTGACTCAAGTTGACAAGAGATTGTTTGAATCGCGGCGCATACCCAGTGCATTCATGGCGCAGCTCACTAAAGCGTTGGCGTCAAATGCGTTAATTGAAAAGTAGTACATAGACAGTGCATTTACGGCGAAACCTTCTAATTTGTCGGGTCGGTCTCCTTAAAGAATCCTGACGTGGGTTCGATTCTTCTCAGTATAGAAGACATTTTCGTGTTCTTTCTCGACATTGCAGAGCAGCAGCAGATTCCCAGTAGCACATTCCCAGTTACACAAGTTGGCGTCAAAGACGTTCGTTGAAGAGCGGCACAACCTAGTGGCGCAAACTCAGTGACCCAAGTTAGCATCAAACAGGTTCATTTAGAATAGTAGAAACCCAGTGGCACATACCCAGTACTTCAAGTCAGCGTAAAACAGTTTCTGCTGCGTTCCGGGACGGACTGAAATGGGCAGTGTGACAAAACCACAGAAACGTCAGCAACGCGCGCTGATGAAAAAGTCGCAGGCCTGCACGGCACACGCAGCATATGGTCACAACATAAGCTGGTGGAGCGGCTCAAGAGTAGCTGCAATTTGGACACCACGCACAACAAGGTCTTGGCGGCAAAGCCTCTTCGCCTAGTTTCGACGAGAACGACCTGAACTGTCCTCCCGGTGTCGACTGTCAGCAGCGGCTTGTAATTCTCTCTGCACAGCAGTCTGCTGAGCCTGATGATGCCTGGTTGTAGCCGTGTACGTATCTCTACGATTCGCTTCTTCAGCAGCGGTTCGTACCTTGCGAGGAGACGCCATAACGTGTACCGAAGAGGTATCCAGAATATGTGGCGCACTTCTCACATCCCTTGACCCGGGGCACGATACGTTGTTGATGATGATGATGATGATCATGATGGTTTATTGCAATTTTTAAAACGGGCTGGTGAGAAATAGAAACCTAGCCTGCTTTAGTTAACCAGGTCCAGTTAGATGCAGCATGCAACTGCTATATGCAACTTACATGTCGGACACACTGCGTTTGCCGGCACCTTAACTAGATGACGCCACAATACTGGCGGAGGCTCGGGATGGCGTTGATTGCGCGCGTTTCGATTCTCGTCGTCTGCGCCTGTGCGCCTGCCTAGGGCGCGTTTATAGGGCATTTTTCCGCTGCCTGACAGCAAGTGTTTGCGCGGCTCAGTGGTAGAGTATCTGATTCCCGCGCAGCGGGCGCGGGTTCGACGGCGGCGGGAAACGGGTACTTTGTTTTCGCATTTCCGGCGATAGCGCTTACGGACACTGGCCGCCGGCGGTGGACACCATCGCGAACCGAAACCGCTATTGGAATGAGCCCATAAAGGGCAGTTTATAGTCCGACGTAACGCGTGCGCGCTCACGCTACGTCAAGTTGGCGAAAACTCCCCCCTCTATAGTCGAGCACACAGGCGCAGCTAGAGTGACCTAGAATATTGCAGAGTGTTTAAAGCGCCGCGCGAACGCATGGGAGGAGCGAGGACCTTTTCTTGTGAACTTCCAAGTCGCGGCGCTGCTGTACCGGACCCGTGGGCTTTCTACGCTGCAGAAGCCGTGCCAAGGCGGCCGACGTCTTCTACGAGCCGTCTTCTATTTGGGTTTCTATTAGCCAACATCGCGATAACTTGGGGTATATTAAGTACCACGTCACCGCAAGGTAACACCGCAGTGACTTACCGCACAGAAAACGCGTTTGCCGGCTTTTAATACGGATATTTTGTTTAGATCCTTCCAGATCGCTTGGTCTGAGCCACGACCTACTGAACTACAGACCTGCACAGATCTCCCTGCTCCAGCACGCCTGGTCTAGTTCATCCATTTTGCCGCTAGAGATAGAACGTACGAGCAGAGTGGCGCTAGTTATAACCTGTTTGGTGTCGTCTGCTTCTGCGATCTGTTCCAGCGCTATTTCGGCAGCCACAGATCGTTTGCATTGTTTGTAAATGCATAAATTCACGAAAATAAAAAAGAAAACAATGTGATGAAGAAGACGTGCAACATGTTCTGCAGATGATGCACACCACCAGCAGTAGCAGCATCGTGATCGCTCCGCAAAAGACGACGCCGAAGTTACCGCTAAGAGCGCTGCCCGACGTAACTGTTTAGCCGCCCGTTCTGTGCCAGTCTATCCGAAGGACCTACATCTACGCCTGCATCAATAAACCTCATTTCAATTGGTGGAGGTGCGGGGTACGACCTGCCAAGCTTCCATCCTGGAACTCCGCACCCGTACGCTTCGTCCCGCTATGCCCGAAGACGCAACCACGCCCCCACCGTCCACGGCCCTGCCATTCACGGCCCCGCCGTCCACGGCCCCTCCATTCACGGCCCCTCCACCCGTCATCTGCTCCGGGGTGCCTTCCTGAGGGATCCGGTGGTCTTCAGCGGCACCGACGACAGTGATGTGGAGGACTGGCTATCGACTTATGATAGGGTAAGCGTCCCCAACCGATGGGATGACACCGCTAAACTGAACAATGTCATCTTCTATCTTTCAAATGTGGCTCATCTGTGGTTTAAAAACCACGAGAAAGATTTTACCACCTGGTCTGCATTCAAGGCCGCCCTCATAGATGTGTTCGGACGCCCCGCCGTGCGCCAATTACGCGCTGAACAGCGTTTGCGCCAGCGCGCCCAGCAGCCGGGCGAGTCGTTCACAAGCTACATTGAGGACGTTCTTAACCTCTCGAAGTGCGTCAATGCCTCGATGCCCGAGTCTGACAGAATCAAGCACATCTTGAAAGGCATTGACGATTGCGTCTTTCAGATGCTTCTTGCAAAAAACCTGACCAGAGTAGCGGAACTCATCAAACTGTGTCAGAGCTACGATGAACTCCGGAAACAGCGGGCCTTGACACGTCGCCCGATTACTAACGAGGACAGCCTCGCAGGCCTGGCCGTCCACTCGGACCAGTCAACACTGCTGCCACAGCTCCAGGCGTTCATACGCGAGGAAGTTGCTCGGCAGCTCTCACTGGTGCAGTTTGCTCAGCAACAGCCCCAGCCCCGTCCTGCTCCTTACCTGTCACCCGCTATTCGGCAGGCGATCGAAGCAGAAATTGCCGACGCTGTGCCAGTGTCCCCTCAGTCGCATCCGGTAGCTGCTCCTCTCACGTACGCCGACATCGTCGCACGGCCTCGAACGCACCCTGCTTTCACACCGCGTCAACCACTACACGCGCCGACCCCACCCCGCGCCCCTGGCGCTGGCCCCATGGCCACAAACCCTTGGCGTACTCCTGACGACAAACCAATTTGCTTTGCCTGTGGCCGCCCCGGACATATCGCTCGCTACTGTCGCCGCCGCATGCCATTGGCCGTCTCATATGGCTATGAACCAACGACTCGTTATGCCGACCAGCCACCGCTCCGCTACACTCCAGGATCACCTCCAAGAGCTCCTGATCGTCAAGCGTCCTTCGACAGACGATCTCCGTCACCACGTCGGCGCTCTCTCTCCCCAATGCGTCGTCGTCCCATGCCTTCAGAAGAGGAAAACTAAACGCCGCAGTTCATGAGGCAAGAACTGCGTCGCCGTCACAGCGTCCAAGTCCTCACAATTCTCCGTCGAATGTACTTGCTGTTTTTGTTGAGGGAATGTCAACTCTTGCCCTTGTGGACACTGGTGCCGCCGTTTCTGTAATGAATGAAAGACTCTGTCGCACCATCCGGAAAGTTACGACGCCAGTTGCGGGTGTAGCCCTCCGTACCGCAACAGCGCAGCATGTTCAGCCGTTAGCAGCTTGTACGGCCCGAGTTGTAATTGAGGACATGATGTACATTATTGAGTTCATTGTGCTGCCATCCTGCTCTCACGACGTCATTCTTGGATGGGATTTTCTCTCGCGACACAAAGCCATCATCGACTGCGAGCGGGCCGAAGTCGAACTTTCTCCTTTGTGCGACCTCCATTCCGACGATTCTCCCGAACATCCCCCTAAATTAGTCGGCGCTGAGGAGACCGTCATTCCTCCGCCCGCCGCTGTTGTTTTACCTGTGTCTTGTGGAAGCATCTCTGACGTCACTATTTTGTTCGCCCCTTCTGAGACCTTCATCGCCAAAAATACTGTACTGCTTCCCTTCGCGACCCTCGATTTTTCGGCTGGTTTCAGCCATATTTTCGTATGCAACCTTTTGTGAGCTCCGCTCACATTGCTCCGTGGCCAGTGTCTCGGCCATGTCCAAGCCATTCAGTCCCTGTACATCGTCGACGTGCCCGATGCTACTTCTCGCGACGACCTCACTGACATCTGCACTCTTTCTGCTTCCGACAAGTCTTGCACCGACATCTTTAGCCCATCCATCGCTGACGGCCTTACACCAGAGCAGCGTTCGGAGCTTATCGCCGTCCTGTACCATTTTCGTTCTTCTTTCGACGCTATTCAGCCTTCCCTTGGACGCACGTCAACTGTCACGCACCACATCGACACGGGCTCCCATTCACCACTGCGGCAACGCCCATACCGTGTGTCTCCTACGAAGCGCCGTGTCATTAGTGAGCATGTCGACGAGATGCTTCGCCGCAACATCGTTCAGCCCTCTCACAGTCCGTGGGCCTCGCCGGTCGTTCTCGTTAAGAAGAAGGACGACTCTGTCCGCTTCTGTGTTGACTTTCGCCGCCTAAATAAGATCACCCGCAAGGACGTGTACCCTGTACCGAGAATAGATGATGCCCTTGACTGTTTACAGGGGTCTGAATTCTTCTCCTCACTCGACTTGCGCTCAGGGTATTGGCAGGTTCCCATGGCCGCCGCTGACAAGCCCAAAACTGCATTTGTTACCCCTGATGAACTTTATGAGTTCCACGTGATGCCCTTCGGCCTCTGTAATGCCCCCGCAACGTTCGAGCGAATGATGGACACTGTTTTGCGTGGATTGAAATGGCAAACGTGTCTGTGTTACCTCGACGATATTGTCGTCTTCGCTCCGGATTTTACGACACATCTTCACCGCCTCAAGTGCGTTCTGACGTGTCTTACCAACGCTGGGCTCCAACTTAATCTCAAAAAATGCCACTTTGTCCTTTCACGTTGACCCGCAGTGCGCCCACGCTGGAGTCTTCAAAACATATGAACGACTTCGTCAGCGCTACTACTGGCGCGGAATGTTTACATACGTCCGCAAATTCGTTCGTTCATGTACGGACTGCCAACGTCGGAAATCTGCGCCTTGCCGTTCAGCTGGAGCTTTGCAGCCCCTTCCCTGTCCCGCCCGACCTTTTGATAGAGTGGGCATTGATCTCTATGGTCCGCTTCCTATGACACCCGCCGGTAACCTCTGGATCATCGTCGCCGTCGACCATCTTACGCGATATGCTGAAACTGCGGCACTACCTTCCGCCACTGCGCGCGACGTCGCCTCCTTCCTGCTCCGCTGTTTCATCCTCCGTCACGGCCCACCTCGTGAACCTCTTTAGTGACAGAGGGCGCGTCTTTTTGTCTCAGGTTGTCGAAGCTCTTCTGGCTCAGTGCCACGTTATTCATAGGACAACCACCGCCTACCACCCCCAGACGAATGGACTCACGGAACGTTTCAACCGGACCCTGGGTGACATGCTGGCCATGTACGTCGCATCTGACCACACAGATTGGGACCTTATCCTACCATTTGTTACGTTCGCCTACAACACTGCAACCCAGACTACCACTGGATTTTCTCCCTACACTCTTAATCTGGTTCCATATAAGTTCCAGTTAAAAGGGTGATCCACATATTTTTATCTGGATCCGAACTGGTAATAAGTGGAACGAGTCATATAAGTGGATCTTATGTGGAACGTTCGTTCTGTTTTCTTTATGTGTATCGTTCTTATCTGGAACTCAGTAAAGGGGGGGAGGCGGTGTTGTATGATCCAGTTATCGTTCCACTTAGGTTCCAGTAAAATTTCTAGACAGTGCGCTTGTATATTTTTTGCTTGTGTCTTGTTCCACATAACTGGTGCGCTGCAGTGAAGTGTGCATTGCACCACATACAAATTTGGCGCTCTTTGGGACGAGATGCCCTTGGCCCATACACACATAGCATATAAAATTGCAGAAACTTACGCTGTATCTGTGAAGCTATCTTACAGCAGTTAACATTTATAAACTGCTAAGGAGGATTTTTAGTGATGTCATTTTACATTTAAAAAATCCCTGTTAAACAACGCCATAGAAAGTTTAAACGACGCAAGCAAAGGATATATCTTAGCGAAAAGCAGAACTTGCAGGAACCTCTTGTCAGGTTGTCTGCGGCGCTCAAACGGCCTTTGCGAACCTGGTCTTGCTGTCACTAATTTCAGACGCGCAGTACACCAAAGCGTTGGTGTCGTTGCCCTCTCTTTTGCTTGTCTCAGTTTGCGCTTACGTTTCAATGACGAATATTCACCAACTAGCTCGTCTTTCCATTTTACTTCCGTGCATCTAAAATAATCAATAACTTGAATTCTAGAAGGTCTGGCGTCTTTCGGTGCCCACTCGGCTGTTTGGACGAAGCCCATGACTACCTGGGCTCAATAATTTCTGGTCGACATCGCGCTTTTCTGGACACCTCGGTTACGAAATAATTGTTGAGGCTATCACGTGTTGTGCATTTGACTAACAAGTAGCACCATAGAGACAAGGGCTTTGGTTCAACGTTCAGCCGTTTACGCTCGCTGTGGTCTAGTACGTACACAGTTTTCAACGCGCTTAAGCAACAAGTCAATGACTGCAGCCTTCAATTATAATGGACCCTTGGGTGACGTTGCGGCATATTGCGCATGTTTATACGCATGCAAGTGTGGTTGCATTTTTCTGCTCGTTGGTGCTCTTCGATTTCCACAAGCAAACAAAAATATCAGTTTGCAGGGAATGGTCGACTCTATACGATTCAGAAGTGGGGAACGAAATTAAACTTAGGAGAACTTAAAGTACTTCGCAGTATCTGCGGTAAACTTTGTGTATTAATACTGATATCATAATATTTTTTTCTAAATTATGCACTTCAATAAAGGAAAGAATCGCAGTTTAAACATCGATTTCTTCATGGTAACTGTAGCTCACCGAATGACCCTTCCGTCTCCTTCTGCGCCCTTGTTTATTGTTTTCCCGCAGTGTTGGCGTTTAGGAGGAAAAAAAAAATGGGTTGATCCCTCTTATATAGGAATCGGTATAGAACACGAAAGTGAAACGTGTCTTCACAGAAGTAGTGTAATGTTTATTGCACATTGTTTTATAATGTCTATTGGTGTTTTGTGGCTAAAGCGCCCTTAGGCGTTGATGCACCCACGCTGACGCCTGGTGGCACGTCTCCTCCATCACGACTACCAACGTCGATGACCATGAGCAACCGTCGTGCATATGGAAGCTGCACTACGCTGCACACGCTAGCACAACGCGAAAGACGAAGCACGTAACTGACACACTAATACAACGCGCAAGACAAAGCACGTAACTGAATCGTCACCGAGTCAAATCAGCGCGTACAGCGCGTCGTAATTGCAGCCTCCGCGATCAACTTCAGAAACATTTTCAGAGCTAATTGCGGAGGCCACGCTCCGCTGTGCTGAGTACGGTGAACGCCACCTAGGTGGCGTTGGTAGTGCTTCTTGATGCCAGCGTCCCTTCGAATGCTGGCATCGAGGCGTCGTAGTGCTGAGACCACCGAAGCGTTCACTGTCGGTGCGCGTTAGTGTCATAATGCAGTACTTCTCTTTTCTGCTCGTAGGCGGCGGCACCGCCCCGAGCAAGAGCGCGGGTACACGGAGGAGTGTTAGATATATAAGGCGCGTCTGTGTAGCTCTCTGCAAATGCGTTTGTGGAGCAATGGGTTAAACGCTCGGCGATCTATCGTCGCGGACCGAGAGGTCGGGGGTTCGATTTCCAAATTTTGCATGTTTGTGGAACTTTTTCTTCTGGTTTCTTTCTTTGTATTATGTTCGTGTACATTGTAAGCTGACGTATTTCCGTGACGGAAATACGTCAGCCAACGCCACTGACGTATTTCCGTGACGGAAATACGTCAGTGAAGTCTTGGTGGACCCCGGCATAAAACACTTTCGTGTTAAAAAAACTGTTTATACGTGTTAATATCTGAACACTGCGCCCTGAAGGCGCGCGGCGCGTTGTTATTTCCAGACAGAAAAAAAAAGAAAAAAAAAGAAGCGGCGACGGCCGCACAGTTTTCACGCGCTGTTCCGGGGGCTGGCCACGGGCCACATCGCCCATCCAAACGCTACCTCCGGATGCGCATGCGCGATGTCTGACGCGCTCTCCTCGCCGGCGCCACCTTATCGCCGGCGCGGTATGCGTTGTGAACACGTCGTGGTTGTGACACGCAGTACAGTGGGGCTGCAACTGCTACAATGCCAAAGCACGAAAACGTGAAAGCGCAAACACTTGTAACGATCGCAGCGCCCCCACCTCTCAGCTTTCCTCCGCTAGTTGTAAACGTTCTACTTCACCCAACGCCACCAGTGGCAGACACAGCGCAGTGGCGCGTGCTGCGCCTGATGCGAACTACTAGAAATTAAGGTGGTGTGCTGTCGGCCAGTTTGGCCGGAACCATTACGACGAAGCGGAGTGCGGAGTGGTGGAGTTGCCAGGAGGCGCAAACAAAGGTCAGTGCTGCGTATTTATGTGCTCCTTTCGGTTGTTGTTCAGTGAAACGAAAAATACCAGATGCTTAGCCTTTCGGGTGAAACTGCGACACATTTTTTATGTACTCGTTTCGGTTGTTGTTCAGTGAAACCAAAAATACCACTGTGTCGTTGGATACCGCTACGCTGCCCTATGTATTCAGTTGAATTCAGGCACGCCTTCCAAACTCGCTCCACGAAGACAATTACTGCTTATTTAGTCCGGTAGCTTCATTTGAGTACCATCCCGGCGGATTTGTTTCCAGCGCGCGTAATAGAACAATCTAAATGACGGCATGATGGCAGTTTTCCCGCCAAATTGCGGATCACGAGACAAAGGGCGAAAAGGCAAATCGAATTATTATGCTTACTTCGTCATTTACGCTGCCATAAATTCTGCGCGACATTTTTTTTCGTAGTGCGCAAGTTCACTTTGTTTTTGCAAAACGTAATCGGTAAACGGTAATTCGCCTCAATTGGCGTGCTCGTGGGCTGGAATCCGCTCGACATTTATGACTCCGACCACGTTGCTGGTTCGCGTGTTATTTTCCCAGTAATCTGTATGCCTCCTTACAGTATGTTGTTACTAAGATATTGACGGTCGCTTTAGCTGACAGCGGGTGTGAATCTTCGCTCCGTGCAACCGCGGGTTTGCCGCTCGCGATCTCCTCGCGCTCACACGCTTAGCAACTTCCAAGCAAATTTGTCAGAGCTTGCGTCCTTGGACTTAATGGTATTTGTTAAAAACTTGTGGGTTATTCCCGCTGTTGTTTTATTCTGCTAGATAGAATGGATCTATAGTGCTTGCGAAACCGGTATATTTGTCTCGGGAATCTTTGTCCTTGCCGCTTGTGCGCACGTAATGCACCAAGGAGAGCGTGACATGCCATTCCGCATAACTGTTCATGATGGTTCAAGACGTTGGCGGATGCACTGCCTAGGTTTTGCAGTGTACGTTAGGTAGTTTCGTGTTTCTTCAAATGCCGCAGGCCTTTTCATATCTTATGTTCACGCCACCCTTAGCTTGCTCCCTGACGTAGAGAAATGGAAGGGACAGTGGTTGTCTTAGTAGCGCGAGTTCACACTGCTGTCGCTTCATAACTATTTTGGGGCAGCTTATATTAGTTAACAAAAACATTTCATTCGTGGAGGGAAGAAAGGGGGGAACACATGCCTGGCCTGGTATTCAGAAATTGTGCAGCCATTTCTATGCCGTGGACGTCAGTTCTGGTAGCACGACAGAACAATTGCCTATAACGCGTACGAGCTGAATAAGTTCTTACATCGGTGATGTGCCCATAAAAATTATGCCATTTCTGCGCGTCCTCAAACTAAATATACTGCAAACATAGCTACGTTCTCTGTTCGACAATAACCTGTGCAGAAACCGAATATATCTGTACCCTCTTGGATAGTTTGTGACAAATATTCCTGTTTTTGTATGAAAAATATTAATGAAAACATAATTTCCAGTCTCTACACGAACCCTTCGCGTCATGGCTTTGGTATGCACTGTGGCCGAAGACATCTGGGGCGTACCGAGGGGTTGTTGTGGCGAGTGCGAGTGCGACGGGTTCCGGTGCACTGTGGAGCTTATAAGCCACGAACGAGTGCCGCTTGGGTGGTGCATATTATGCGGACATTCACCAGTCGCGCATGGAGCATTGACAGGTGAGCCTAAAGTATGTTCACATATGTTTATGCCCAAGTGTTTAGCCTTGAAACCTTACCAGGACTTCGGCAGTGGATGTTTTTTTTTTCGTAAAAAGGCTCCTCTCCATTTTTTTAGTTGGTTGGAACCACCTGTCCTCAGTGATAAGCAAGCATTCTAATCGATTTTGGTCTGTGGGGTCGTAACTGGGTCAGTTGAGCATTGCAAACGAGAGAAAAAAAAAAGCCTTTAAACTGCAACCCATGGAAAGGAGCAAGATATCTAGGACATGTGGGATCTCTTCCTTCACTTTCAGTCTTGTTCTTTTTCTCTAGCTTTTCTGTGTGCTGAAGTACAATACAACTAGTACATATTTCTAAAATAAAATAGATTACCTAATTGTAACTTCAATTATATATCTTTTTTTTTGTGCACCATCATTTACAGCGTCATATGGGATGCACCGAGGAACACACGAAGGTATGCTGTTCGTTATTATCATGACTCTTCTGGGTACTATGTAGAAGGCTTTGTTTATTTGTTTAGAGTATTCTTCTACAAGATAGGCTCAGTGCGGCCATAATAAAAAATTCTATAGTATGCATTGAAGCTGACGCTGCAGAGGCGAAAAAGGAGTGGTGCACACATCATATTTGATCCTCTGATTTACCCAAGAAAATTAAAACCCCTATAAGCGTTTCGAGCAAATGTCTTAGCAACTCATTGCTGACAATAGATCACCTGATGTTGAAGGGCACGCTACTATAATTATGGGGAAAATCAATGCTTTGTCGAGTGAACATTGTTATTTGGCCTGTTATTGAAATGACATGTACAGTAAACCTGTGTCACTGTGTACTTGCTAAGCCATTTCTGGGATGGAAAATTCGCAAAAGGTTGTGGGTGAGTGCGTGCATGTTACTTGTAGTTAACAATGGCTCATAAAAATGGAGATAGAACGGGTCCACGTACAAAAGCGGGGCCAAATTTCCAACTAGATTTTGGTAGTACAGAAGTGGGAAGGTCCAAGTCCCACGTGTTGTACATGTTCCCTTTTTGTCCCCATTTCTTTGCACTGTTAACCACAAGATGAAAAAAAAGCGCTCTCGCACCCCTAAACAACCACCCCCACCTCATTCTTCTTGAGGTGTTCTACAGTGTTATATTCGGTTATGCCTACTAGTGCGTTGTGCACAGTCTTGCTTTCTTGTGACGTATGGTTTAGCGAGGTTTCATAGGTATATGATTTACTGCATTCTTAGCAGCCAACTTACAAATCCTCCTGCCCTCTTACGAAGCAAACTCACAACTGTAATCTGCTTTGAAATTTTCAGAAAAACCGAAAATGTAAGTACTTGGAATTAGGTTCAATTGAAATGCTGTAAAGTTTTTCAATTAAATCTCTGTGAATTGTGTACTTTATTGTGTACTACCCAAACCAAAATGCACACATCGGTCCACTGAGAGATTAGTGACTCACTAGAAAAATGATCTTTCGCAACGGGACCTGAAAACCTCACGTTCTTGGAAGCAGTAAGTTCAAAGCACTCGCAATTATTTTTATCTCCAAAGTCTGCCTGGAAACTTGTGGGTAGGCAGATTTATCAAAGTATTTCAGTATGTTACAGTATGCTACACTGTGCTGACTGACAGACTGAAAAACATTACCGGATAAATTTTATATTTTAGCAGTTGAAGCCTAAGTGAAAGGCTCTGTGTTTAATATTTTGCTTTTTATACAGAGAAAGGTATTGTTTAAAGCTGTAAATTGCTGCAGTTTGAATGTGCGGTATAATTTATACATAAACTTAATATACGCCTAAAAACTGGAAATAACATGCAGTGTTAGAACAATTTTGTTATCACTTTTCGTAAGTGTAAGGACCTAAAGTGCAAACTTTAAAGAGACACTGAAGTAAGTTGTAAACATTGCCTAAAACATTACTGGAGCCGAGAATGCCTAGGCCGTGTTTTTAGTTTTTCTTGCAATTAACATGCATATTTTAAGTAAAACAGTGCTTAAAAGTATCATTTTCATTGCACCTTCCTCCCCTCCGTTTTTCGGACGTTGGCTATGACGACACTCTGGAAAGTCCGCCGGAATACATTTAGCAGATTTATATTATTTTAAAATGGCACAACCAATGTGTGAGTAAATGAAAAGTCAATATTACGTGTAATGTGGGTGGATGTTTGAATTTTGATGGTTGAGATGGCATGAAACCACACTGCGAACCAGTGGAACATTGTTACAGTACTTGGTGCAGTGGCTGTGAACTGCGCATGGTGTTTGCTCTTTCCGTGCATTGCGGCCAGCTAATGCTGTAGATATCCACTAAATAGTCATTAACTGTGCAATGCAGCCAGCCACAAATCAACCTTCCACAAATTCATCTCAGGGTCCTTAAAGGCAGGACATAGCTTTTATTATGCATTTTTTATCTTCCGCTGAAAAGTGGACTATTGTTCAGAGAGAATTATAATCGTAAAACAGTGCCAGTGCACAGGAAACGTTGCAGAATATCATAAATCACGAAACAGTTCGGAGAATTGCCTATTAAAATTTTAAACAAGTTGAGTACCTTAAGGAGAGCTCATTTATTCAGTGTAAATGTAGGGAAATGGCAGTTTTGGTGGGTACTTTGAATTATGACAGAACATGTTTATGGATTATAAACATAAAATGGATCATACTTTCAAGAATAAACGTATAATCTACATGGGAAAGGTTTTGCGCAAAAAAAATGCTTAGTTCCACCGTAGCAGGCTTGCTGAACTGTTTTAAGTACGTGCAGAAAAAGCTTGAAATCTTCAAGTTATCATGATTGTCGCTAATTGTTTACCACGTAAAATAGTGCATCTGGGATGTCTTGCAGTTGCTCCTCCCCTGGCAAGAGGAGAAATGTTTGCTGCCGCAGCACAGCCAATGGCGGCGGCCGAGCTTGAGCCCCACACTTCAGCTGAAGTCTCAGCCCCAACAACATCCCCTTCAACATCGTCCAATCTGCAGCACACCACGGTGACAGGCTCATATTCAACTACACCCGATGTGATAAGTGACCTCTCGACTTCTGCTTTGGTGCCAGCACCAAGAATGTCCCAGCCTCAACTTCATGTGTCAGCTCCGCTCCCTGCAAACCTGCCGGTAGAGTTTACTCATATGTGCCAGCACTGTACATTTTCAACTAAGTACTTTAGCCGGTTTGCCATCCATATGAGTGAAAATCACCTTAGAATGAAGCGGTACACCTGTTTCACCTGCACTGTAACATTCGGTGCCCTTGCACGATACAAGAAGCACTGGTATGAGAACCATGCAGTCTCTTTAACCACTGCTGGAATACCCATGGTGAGGGCCGGTTGTGCACCATTAAGCCCAGAGCATCCTAGTGCTGACCTTGAGTACGAGTGCCAGCCTCCTTCATTAAGTGACGAAGCACGACTTTCAGACTTGTGCCGAATGCTAGAAGGGAAGCACAGGTGTACAAAAACTGCTGTTGACACTGTTGTTCAAGGTGTGTCAGAGATGTTTCGCGCGAAAGATTTTTATCTAGATATTTCGCAGCTGAAAAATGACAAGGGGAGAAAGCTTTTGTATGAGCATAACCACATTTATGTGAGGCCTTGTGAGAAAATACTTCCCAATGGCTCTAAAGCTTATTACGTACCACTGAGGCAACTTTTGGCAAACCTCCTGAGACACTCAGAGGCAGCCCAGTACCTCTTACGTCCAATCTCCTCATCAGGTGATGGCTACCTCAGAGATTTTAATGATGGTATGAGATTTCGCAGTCATGCACTGTTCAAAGAGAAAAGGAATGCTCTCGGACTACTAGTGTACTGCGATGATGTGGAGATGGCTAATCCATTGGGAATGAAGCGAGGGGCCTGTGGAAAACTGACGATCTTCTATATCATGTTTGCAAATTTCCCACCTTCGAAGCGTTCACAAACGAACTCAATTTTCTTTCTTGCAGTAGGGCAGTCAAACGATCTTAAAACTACCGAGTCTAAAGCAGAATTGCTGCAGGACTTTCTTTCAACAGTAAATGAACTTACAGCTGAAGGTATTGTCTTCACAGTAGAAGGAACAGAAACAAAACTCTATGGACAGGTTCTTGCCTTTCTTGGGGACAGTCTTGCCTGTCATAACATTGCTGGGTTCAAGGAGTCTTTTGCACCTAATGTCAGGTATGCGTGCCGACGTTGCAGTGCTCGTACTTGTGATTTTCCAAAATTTTTCAGACACAAAGAATGTCCTTTGAGGACGGATGATGAGATCAGCAGGCAAGTGGCACAGTTGATGAGTACAACTAATGTGACCGAGCGGATTGAGCTATCGGCTTCCTGCGGCATCAATGGCCCGTCCATATTGAACCTTTTCACAGGTTTTTCATTAACTTTGGACCTGCTATTTGATCCAATGCATGTGCTCCTCGAAGGCATTATTCCAAGGGAAATAAGCATGTTTTTGCACTACCAGATACAAAAGCGACGCAGTTTTACTAGGAGACAGCTTAATGATGCAATAGCTAATTTTAAGTTTGACAAGGCAATCAGCTCCTGTGAATACCCAAGGCTGTTTGATGCTTCCCTAACGTTAGTGTCATCAGCGAGTGCAACGGCAATCCTCATGCTGCATCTACCTTTATTGATAGAGGGGATTATTGCCACCAATAACTTGGGCCCAACATTTGAGTGCTACATCACAATGTGTAAAATTGCCCAACTAATGCTATCGCCAGTAGTGAGTGCTGCAGCAGTTGATGAACTTGAGTCAGAGGTTGTTAAACACCAGAAGCTGTACCGTGCCTGCTATGGTGATGTTGTTTCACATCAAAGTTTCACATGCTGCTCCACTTAGTGGAACAGATAAGACAGCATGGCCCTGGCCACCATCATTGGACTATGAGGTTTGAAGGCAAAAATGCCCTGCCAAAATCAAAAAAGTTTTTTAACTTCAAAAATGTTCCATTCTCAGTGAGTGAGTTTTACCAACTCAACCTGTCGCATAGTATGTGGCACGGGAATGGTGAGGCAAGGAGTGGTTTCCTTGATCGAGATGGTGGAACCATTAGTGATGGGCCGTTTTTGCTGACGCGAGCCTTTGTTCAAGCAGGCCTCCCGGCTTCTTTGGTTGGATCTGTGGGCAGCTCGTTGAAGTCTGTCATGTGTGAAAACGTTGAGGTGGCATTGCACAGTGTGATGATGACTCGGACCTCTTCTGGGGGCATTGGATTTCTTAAAGTCGATCACAATTGTTCGTGTCTCAAGCCGAGATTTCTTTCTGTGCAAGCTGTTAATGTTGCGGCAGTATGATCCTGACAATTAACTGCTTTGTTTTAAAAGAGACTGGGCATGAGACAGTTGTCACAAAGGAGAGATTTCTTCTCCATGGCCTCTGTTTTTGTATGCAGGTATCAATTCTGTACGCTGTTTGTCTCGCTACTACACCCAGCTGCCGCATTGAGAACGTTATACACCATGTAATCGCTAGCAAACCTTTTCTGTCATTTGTTAGGATATGCTCAGACCTTAATGATGTAATGTGAAAGCAAGAACATGCTTGTCCTTTTTTGCTGTCTTGAATAAACTATAATTTCAGTTATTTAAATAACTGTAATTTCTTTTCCACCTATCTAGCAAAAAATGTATTCTAGACCTAACAGACACCTATGCTCCGTTATCTTCGCGTCCCACAAGACAATAACATTCACACAACTTCACCCCTATCTTTGCCCGTACTAACAATTTTATATACTCTTTTTCTTTTTCCTCGCACGATAACAGATTGGAAGAACCTGCCGCACCATATTTTTATTCTGGAAGCATACTAAAATCTATTGAAAATTATTGTGAACTGTTTCTGTTCTTGTACTTTACTATGTTATATACCTGTATGTTATTTTGCCACGCCTGTATTATGTATTTGGTCGTGTACATTTTTTCTGTAACAGCCCCACCCTGCTCGGCCCATTTCCTGGCCTGCAGTATTTTCTAAATAAATAAATAAATCAGTTTCAGGTTTTGTAGTGCTTCGGTGTGCAAATAAAAGCATAAATGACTTTTGCTTATTTTTGTATAGGCTAGAGGGCAAACACTGGCTTACAAGCAATGGAACAAGGAATGCATACCGCAATTTTCCTCGTATTTGAACCCATTCTTGAATGGACATGATTGCCTGTCAAAACAAGGCAGCACATGAAAGCCCATTAAGAGACAAATTATTACATTCTTGAAGTAAGTACGCACTATCAGTTTTGTAACTTCGATTGTCTTTGTGTTGGATATTGTTGCATTACAAATCAGTTGTCAATTTTTTCAGTGAGAACACTTGATCAACAGTCCAAGTACAGCAGTCAGAAGGTGGCAGTACGATGCTTTTGGTAGCACGTTGGCGGAGACTTTCCCGGAAATGCAGTTTGAGGCAAGAGGCCCTGGCAAAAAAATCGCAGATCTTAAGTTTGGTTGGGTAAGTTAGTACTTTAATTTTTACTTTTACACGACTCAGTTCATAGGAGTGTTCATCGTAGTGAATACTAACTTAGGAATTCATTGTGAACGTCAATATTTTCACGTGCTCTTTGAGAACTACCATGTCTGGCATTAGTTTTTACGTTCAGCCTGTTTTGAATGCACAGGTGGTTAGAAATGACTAATATTTTTGCATTTTTGCAATGTTTGCCCTTTGAGGCTTCCTACTGTAATATGGCATTGGCGGACATGTCCTACGTGGTTGCTGCCGTAACATTGTGGCAGTAACTGAAGGTTAAAATTTTTTTTGGCTCCACTCATTATTTGATAGGTGCTGCCATTTGTCTGGGCCTCGCAGGAACTGATTTTAAATGTGGTTTAGCTCTCGCCTCAGTTGTTTAGCTCCAGCTCCCGGTGCACCAGGTGCTCACGTGGCCTGTAAGCGCGACCAGTGTTGTCTGCTTCATCGAATATGTTATCCTGTTCGCATGCCGCACAGTTTACTACAGACACTAGCGTGCTTCCTGTAATTTTTGTCTCACTGTGCAGCGAAGATCTTTTAAACTGATTGCTTTGAACTTTCTTCGGTCCCTGTTTACTGCAGCCTGTTTAAAACAATTCGAATCGCATTGTCACGTGGTACCCGCTTTGACATGGCACTTGCTTCAAGGTACATTGCCATTAGTGTTCATAAAGAAAGCCTGCAGGTTCAACTACAAACATGAAATTTAATCAATTTTTCAGTTGATTCCAGTGACCAAATAAGCCCTAGTATGATAATTTTTTAAAATGATTGAATTTGTGCTTCAACAGGCTGTAAATGAAAGAATAAATTCGTAATAAATTCTATTTTAGTAATCTTGCTACCCTGAGAATGTCAATTATTTTGTATAAAGTAGTCGCGAACCATATGGAGACAGCTTTCACACCTTTTTAAATAAATGTTCACCAACGCCCTGTAAACTGGTTGATTTTGTTTGTCAGGGTGGCATACCAGTGCAGTCTGCTGTTAAAAGAAGTGCTATAAATGAAAGGTACCCCCAAATACAGGTAGAGCTCTTAAGCAACGCTAGTTTAGATCAGTATTGGACTGGTAAATAAGGTTTAATTCCTCTTTTCAGATGCATTGACCAGACCACAGAATGTGATGCAACGATAAAATCTTCGAGAACGAATGTAATAGGCATGTAGTTATGATTTGTGAGAATCGTATGCAGCAGCCTAACCCACAAGCAGTTCTAGTTTGGCTCATGCAACCACGCAGGGTATATACCTACAGGATAGATTTGACGTGGACACACCTTTGTAACATAATTTTGCTCCGCAACACAAGATTTATTACATCCTGTGACTTGAACAGTATATTTATATGTGGTAGCAACATTAAAAAACCACATTCTGAATACATCTGTTATGTATTTTGTTATGTTGGATGTATAAGAGCATATTTATAACCATGCCATATCAAGCACTCGATTCTCGCATAATCTGGAAAGGCCACTACCATGTGAGGTGTATACCACCATGTATTTCAACGTTGACTCATGTTATTTCAGAAAGCATTCATGCGATCTGTGAGTGCAACGAGGAAAACGCGGATGCTTCGGATGAAAAAAGTATCTGACAAGCCTGCAGAAAGTGACCACACTTCCAGCAACCCAATCCCTTGTCCTGATGCACTACTTGAACTCAAGGTGAGAATTTCATTTTGCAAAGGCCTTGTTCAAACATTGCCTGACAACATTGTAGTTACCTCTATGGTGAAAGTGCCAGCTGATGATATTACGTTTATAAGCAACCACCGGCGACTTCTTGCATTGCTAAACCATTTTTCGACAGGCAAAAGTGAGATATCTTGTGGAACTACTAGATGTTAACTGGTATTGAGGGTTTGTGCTGGCTGGAAGTCCAAGCATTTATGCCTATTATGTACAGCTGTGGCAGACAAAGAATGTAAGGAATGCCCTGTGCTGCTACTCAATTTGGAAGCTGCACTTGCGTAAAACAATTTGAGGTTCTAGAATGGAAAAAGCTTTATTGGATCACTGCCTTTACTTCCTGTGTTGTGCCCTGCCATCATTCCTTAGGCTCTAGCTTCCAGTCAGGGGGATTTTGTATTTATTTTTTTGGTGAGCTGGCTTGCCATCTCTCAACTATGCTATCATTTTCATTTATGTGCATACATTTTCTGCATCAGGTGGAATGCATTTAGCCATTTTAAGTGTTAACGTAAGGCGTTTTTTTCATGGAGTGTTCTATGTGTGGTAGTGTCAGAAGCACAAACACGTAGCTTATTTTATAATATGCTTTGCTGATGTGTACAGTCTTTATCTGCTTTGCTTTTTTGCCTAGACAATTGAAGGACATGGTCACAGATCCCTTTTGCATGGACCTTGGGCGAATAAATGCTTTTGGCTGCAACTGCAGAGGCCCGCAGCTCCAATGCGCCAGATGATTTGCCATCATACTTTTAAATCCTGACGTGGTAAGATCACTGATGTTTTTCAAATCGTGTGGGTCTGCTCTGTAAGGTTAAGAGTGTTTTATTTTGTAAGCTGTGATTTATGTTTAGTCAGCTGTGCTCTGTCTGGAGCATTTGATAAATGATAAAGTGAGTGCTCATTTACACAGACTGGCTCGCACTTTATAACCTTTAACTCTGGTGAAAAGGCATTGCTATAACAATGAATGTTCAAAGATCTCATCCAAGTCAAGATGAATACAGACTCAACTCTGCTGCTTGAGTAATTGTGTCAAGGTGATATTTCCTCTCATCGTATCGTTCAGCAGAAATTAAAGTATTTGAAGCTATTCTAGGGCCTGTTTTTGTTTCAGTGGGGCCATAAAGTGTCAGTCAATATGCATTTCTTTCAGCTTGCCTTTGAAGCAGAAATAAGGTTCAGAGAAACAGTGGAGGCTGTGGCGGCCAAGCTAAGAAAAATGCAAGAAATTTTGGACCGCGGAAGTCTAATAGGACTTGAAGAATTTGTTCGACCCAAGAAGGCTGATGCTGCAGTTTTTATGACAGTAAGACGGCACTTTCTGATCTCATTGAATGCAAGGGGACTGATAAAAAAAAGAACTTCATGGTTGTATTTCCGTACACAAAATACCTAAAAAAGTATGGTAAGGTGGATTTTAAATAAGAGTTTTTAATCATGTTTTACCTGTAAGTTATGTTAAGCATCATAACAGCACTGTAAAGCACATAATGGAGTAAAGAGGACATTTATAGTGGGAAAGTGCATGAAGTGTGAAGTGTGCAAAGATAAGTATATTATTTGGTTTGGGGACTAAAAATCCCTGAAGGCTGGAAAAGCCGATTGATGTTCAGGTCATTCACCAGAAAAGTGTAATGCTTTTTCAGAAATTAAAGCAGCGAGTCCATTCACACTAAACAATTGTCTATGTGGCATGCTCATAGAATTTTTGTGCACACTGGCACCTTTTGCAGGTTTGAAAGAAAGGAAACCAAGAAATCATAGTGAAATAAATCATTAGTTTTATAAAAAGGGTATCATCACAAACACCACAATTTAAAGCCATTGTGTAGTTAAAATTTGCTGCTTCTCTTTCTTTAAAGGCACAAGAACTTGCAACAGGTCTCCACCAGGCCCATGCATTTTGAAAGAGAATGGAAACTTCAAAATTGCCTGGAAGAAAAACATTGGTGCTTTACCTCCTGCATCATCACCTGAGAAGCAGTCATCCTCCTGTTGACCTGTATATTCATTTTAAACCTGTCGTACCCATACGCTTTTGGACAGTTTTTGGGACTTGTACAGACAGTTGTGAAGGGTGAGCCATTGACAGTGGCTTGATGTCGTTTAAGGTAAAGTCTTTGTTCAAAAACCTCAAGCAGTCAGGCCTAATATTGACGTGCTAAATGTTTGGTAGGAAGAAGCAGTATGTCAGCTGCAACAGTGTGAAGTCATGCCTTTTACAATTTTGTATTGCCAAGGCACGCTGGCTGTAGGTTTCAAGGCTGGCTTTTTTTTTGTTTGTTCAAGATATCTCACTGTATTTTTCAAGGTTGTATTTTTCAAGTTGGTATATAAAGATTTCTCACTTCTTTCCAGAGTCGCTAACCTTTATATTTTGCTGTTGCCTTGTTGACCTTTAAATATGTGGAACATGCTTCCAGATATATTTGGGGCATAAAATTTTACAAACATTACACTAGCTTTCATGGTAGTATTTGGGATGAGTTATCACAAACTACACAAAGTTGAGGCAGTAACCTGCCTGGAGTGGGAGGCTTTTTCAGGTGCTTATCAGTGTTTTGGTCACGATTAGCTTTGTATTATACGTACATGTGTGATCAGCCATCTGTATTGTTTCTAGTGTTTGTGTTGCGATATTTGCCACATGCTTCTGGCAAGTTCTCGTGTGCAATTGTCTCATTTTTTATTTTGGCTTGCACTGTCCTTTCCCTTTAATAACTCATCCACTACATTCTTCCTTTGTCTCGTCTTAATTAAACTCTGTAAGCCCATTGCTTTATGCCGTTTTCGTATAATTCTTAGAGTACTGAATTCTTTTGGAACGGGGATGCATAAACTCAGTAAATGGCAGATGGGTACTTGCACCTTTGAGTTACCTTATTTCCTGTGATAAGCCAACATATTTTATAGCCTTGTTTAATGTTTCTTTTTTCCATAGACGATGTGGAAGTTTATTTGCACGTGGTGCACTTCTGTTTCGGGCCATTTTATTACCCACTTTTTTAATATAGGGGCATATGTGTGAATGCCACCTAGTGCCTAGTCTCTTTTCTTTTTGCTATTTGTTCCTTGTTGACTAGTCATTTCTATGAAATTGAGACGAACGTGCATGTCTTCAGTGTGTGCAATACGGATATTCAATAAAGTTTACTCATTTTGAAAAGCAGTGTAATAATTTGTTTCATAGGTGTTTTAATTGAGGTACCTTGTTTCTTTTAAATGCAGCTAAAAGCAAGAACAGGATCCGGCAGGCAAAGCCAAGGTTTCCACAGTGCCATTCCAGGTACCTCAAACCTACTTTTATATAGAACTGTGCTCTAATAGGCAACTGCTAGGAACTGTCGTGGACCACACTGCTGCTAAAATTTCTACTTTCCAGTTGTTGGTATCACCGCAGGCCACATGCCTTGGCATATGACCGCAGTTTGTACTGACAAGAGGAAAGCAAAAACATTGCACAAGTGGGAACCCATCGACAGCTTCCTAACTGTCTATTCGAACATTGTTTTATATAAAAAGCAGGTCTGAAAGTACCTGGAACGGCGTACCGGATATAGCCATCACTATTTTATGCGGATCAACGTTCCAGTAACTGAAACAACCCTTTTATTTGGAACAGGGTTCCATATACTCTTATGTGGAACGGCGATCCACATAATTAATAAGTAAAAATAAGTGGCGCACTGTTCCATATACTTTTTAAAGTATCTGGAACGTGGTTCCAAATATATAACTGGAACATTTTTGCAAAATAGTTGCAGCTACTAAGTGGATCTTATGTGGAACCAGATTAAGAGTGTAAGGCGGAGAGGCCACAGCGTCTTACACCAGCTTCTTACACGGGCCGTAACGCGCTAGCACAAACGCGTTAGAAACGATCGAGAAACGCGGCCTTTCGTTAATGTTGGGTATTTATTGCCATCGTGGTGCGTGTGTCCATGTCCGCTTCGTGGCGTAGTGGGCTAACGCCGCGCGCTCGGAAGCGAGGGGTCCCTGGTTTGATTCCGCGCTACGGACACAACTTCGGATTTTTTTTTCTCATTTTTCTCGGACTGGTTACACACTACTGGTTACACACTACTACTTCGACGACGGGGACGAACGGGTGCCGCTATAAGGAGCTTCGCCCCTAAAAAAATCGCTGCAAATCCACGGGATGAATGATGATGAGTGGGCGAAGCTCCGGAGGGAATCATCGGATCTCCCGCTTAAGGGGACGCTAGCACAAACGCGTTAGAAACGTGCAGTACTCTCTAGTAAGGGGGAGCGGCCACAGCGTCTTACGCAGCCATTTACACATGCCGGAACGTGCACCGCGTTTGCCGACGCCATCACATGACTGCTGAGAGAGTATACCCCCCGTATTCATAAACGCTTCTCGACTTGAACTTGACTTGCCACCGCTTTGGGCAGCGCGTTCGAAACGCGTTGAAGGTAAGGCGGAGAGGCCACAGCGTCTTACACCAGCTTTTTACACGGGCCGTGACGCGCTAGCACAAACGCGTTAGAAACGCGGCCTTTCGTTAATGTTGGGTATTTATTGCCATCGTGGTGCGTGTGTCCATGTCCGCTTCGTGGCGTAGTGGGCTAACGCCGCGCGCTCGGAAGCGAGGGGTCCCTGGTTCGATTCCGCGCTATGGACACAACTTCGGAATTTTGTAGCGTTAGCTACACTGGACTAGCCAAGCCCGTTTCGCGCGGCACATCAAGAGCCGTGCTGCGCATGGGCAAGGATCAGTGATGTCACACGGCTTGCGCACCGGAGCCGGCACCTCTCGCGCACTCCGCCGCCGGTCTGCGCATTCCGGAGGAGTGACGTCGTAGCCGTGGTAGACGCACTGGCGCCGGCGCGCGCTCGCTGTGCAGTCGCCGTCTGACACTGCGCTGGAGCCGCTGCGCTTCTGACTGGCGTTTGTGTGTGTCATTGGAGCAGCAGTAAGCATGACAATCAAGCTAATCCTTGACAATCTAGACTAGAGCACTGCACGGGCTCGGGCTTACCCGAAAGCCCGGGCCCGGCCCGGCCCGGGCCGGATAGAGCAGTTTTTTCACGGGCTCGGGCCGGGCTCGGGCACGGCGTGTGCTTTTTGACCCGGGCCCGGGCCGGGCTCGGGCTTTCTGCGAGTTATTCTCGGGCTTCTCAACTCTGAAAAACATGTATTTTTCGGTCTCGGGCCGGGTTCGGGCCAGTTTCGAGTGGGGCTCGGGCCGGGCTCGGGCTTAAGGTAAAGGGGTGGCGGGCCGGACCGGGCGGGTAACGTAGATTATTTCCGGGCCCGGGCCGGGCCCGGGTCTCGCCATAAAAGTTTGATCGGGCTCGAGCGGGCCGCCCAAAATCGGCTCGTGCAGTGCTCTAATCTGGACAACCAGGAAAGCTAAGAATAATCAGCTGAACCTTTGCTAACGCTACCTATATCCTGGCATAGCCGAGCTAAGCCACTGCAACATTTTTTTTCTCATTTTTCTCAGACTGGTTACACACTACTGGTTACACACTACTACTACGACGACGGGGACGAACGGTGCCGCTATAAAGAGCTTCGCCCGTAAAACACCGCCCAAGTACTCCGAATAGATGGTTGACCAGCGAAGCTGAAACCTGCGGCCCCGGTGTTTAGCTGTGGGTTAATCACGACGCTGTATTGAAGCGTTTCTCAATTATTGCTTAAATGTTTGTGTTTCTATTGGAACGCAAACGCCAATTGCGGGCGGATGCTACTAACCACGACGCCAAGCTAACTGGAGGTATCGAACGCATGCGACAACGGCGAGCCGAGGAGGCACCGTTGCGGGCAGAACAGCGTCAACGTGGCAATGGCGGGAACGCGTTCGCCAAGGCCAACGCCCGCTTTCGGTGGGAGTTTCTCGAGCGGCACTTTGGCTTCAGCTGCGACGAAACGTCCACATTGAAATCGCGAAGTGGAACGCAAGCACCAATGGCGGGCGGATGCTGCTAACCACGACGCCCAGCTAACTCGAGTTATCGAACGCATGCGGCAACAGCCAGCCGAGGAGGTGGCGTTGGGGGCAGAGCAGCGTCAACATGGCAATGGCGGGAACGCGTTCGCTAACGAGGTCACTAACGGCGCTGCCAATGGCGCGCGTGCTTGGGTGCGACGTAGAGAACGACGTAACTGACGGCGCAGCCAATGAAGACGTTTAGCGAAACATAGGACGAACGGTTTGTCGTTTCGTCGAGCCATACTGGTGGCGAGGAGTTACGGAGTCGCCATCTGTCGGAAGCGCCTTGCTTGCGTAGTATGATGGATAACGCGGCGCGCTCCTCGTAAGTTTGGCTGTCGGCGCTCAATAAAAACACGGGAAGAGCCCTTCTGGCCATTTGTGTAAGTACTCTCCAAGCGTGAGAAGTTTTTTACTGTCAAAATAATAACCTTCGGCAAACAGAAAGCGCAGACTAGTTTACAGGCGCTATCTCTTTAAAGAATACATACAGTCAACGCCCATTGCGCGCGGTCTACCGCGCTACGTGCGTGAAAGGTAGGCCATCGCTGAGAGCAAGCTATGTGAAATATGTTCTTATAGTGTACTGTCCGTATAACCACATGGAGCATAAAAAATGGAGCCTCAATGCAGCGATCGCACGGGTTTGCAGCGACCAATCGCCCGTCTGCCTAATTGTCCGTGCTATGTTTCGCTTCGCTGCCAGCGCGTTTTCGCACCGCGCCGTGAGCTTTAGGCCGCAGCACATGAACATTTGATAATGTAACAAGCAACCATTGTTGCGCGGACGCTATCAGCGCTGTTCAAAAAGAATTTCGTTATAACTAAGGTCTTCGACGCTATACACTTATGACGATGATGCCATCGCGACGTTTAAATCATTTTTTTCTTCTAAATTCTTACGTTTTAATAACGTCATTTCTCATATTGCGTCGCACTGTAAATTCATCGGTCTTCTCAGTGACGAATTTCCCGGTGCTTCTTTTAAATTCCAGTTCATTCATTGTTAAGTGCTGCCACAGACATGAGCGTATGGCATGCCTTTTTTAATGTGCTTCTCACCGGTCCCTTTCCATTCTGATGAACTTGCGAGTATCTATCATCAACATGTTCATTGACCAAATCTTCATGACATTAACCGGGCAGCGCGTGCGCGCGAGCTTCTCAGTGCGCGCTTTCTGCTACTCACCGAACATCGCAGCGCCAACGCCGTAGCAGCGTAGCAGAAGTCTCCCTCGCGGAAGTGTTTGCTACACACCCGAGTTGTAGCCGATGGCTGTTTGCCGGTTCTAAGTTTCGCAATCCATGGTACACGCAGCTTGTTGGCCTGCGGGTACGTAGGAAGGCTGGCACCTGGCTCCGTTGAGTACGTCCGGCGCTGTGGCACCGAGCAGTAAGCCTACCATTTTGGACGCCTGCAAACGCAGCCGCTACCGTAGTATAGTGCTTTGAAGTGTTGTCAAGCAGACATGCGAGGCGGCAAAACATCTCCACCTTAATCATAACTGGAGCGCAGGTGGGACTTTAAACTTGCGTTTTCAGCTCGCTTCGGCTTCCGAAGTGGAAGACGCGGCCGCTGTGCGCACGTGATCCCTCATACTAAGTCACGCCGACGGTGGCGCCGGCTTTTCCAGTGGTGAGGCTCGCCCTCAATACAGCTTTCGCTGTAAAATAAGAGGTGGTCTAACTCTCAAGAAACTAAATTTCATATGTGCGAGACAGAAGCGTGGCTGACACATGCTATTTCCTCTTTTCTTTATATGGAAGACCTCTGCCCTTTCACTGGTTAACAAGGTAATCTCACTTTCTTTCAGAACAGGATTAACAGCCGCATTCCCTACAGTGGGTGCCCAGATGTGACTTGACGGCCTCGAGGTGTTCTCTAAGTCACACGTTGACGCAGCTTTCCAATTTGCATGTGAAAGGTTAGTGGAACGGGCGCAGCCTGGTACACAGGTCACAACCCCAGCGCCACTCGACGGTCTACCACTTCATGTGTCTCTTGCCGGCAAGGTCCTCTGCAATTGGGCCATAACAATATAAACACTCCATGCGATCTTTTGCCGTCGTCAATAAATACACATAAAAATACTGATTTGTGTGGTTTTATTGCGTTTCGTTCAGAACACTACACAGATAAACTGGGCGCGTTTCATTTGCGTCTGAATTTATTTTTAAATCTTGGAGCAAGACACGTTTCCTCAAATTATGGTCCGTGTAGGAACGAAAGGTGGTGAAGTGGCACACTGCGCCAGCTCCAAACAGAGACACTCAGCCCTTACGTGGCGTCCTGCCTTTTTCACTGTATTCCCAAGCAGCGCGACTGTTTCTTTTATAACCGGAGCACAGCCCTGAGGATCTGAAAACAATTGAAAAGCAAAAACATTTTGCAAAATATACGTTTCATTTTGCGTAAATCTTCACACCTACAGCAGTGCCCATAGAACCGGGCAGTAGATGTTATCAGGTTGCAAGGGACACACATAAGTTTGTCTGTATCAGTGCTTGCCGAGATTAAAAAGGTAAAGGCCAAATGGAGTCGGAGCTAAGAATTTCTATATTAGGTGCAAGGGGGCTAGCAAAGCAAATATGCATGTCAATATCTTGTGGAAGGCACATTGCACTGCGTCAGTGTTAGAACGACATGTTTAAGCAGAAAGCCTAAATTTCACTTGCACAGCTTTGGTGATAATGAATTTGCTGTTAGGTTGCAAGGGCCAAGTATACCAAATCAGCTGCAAGTACACAGGTTTCGGTGATCGCGTAGTGAACTGAAAACGTGCAATGATTTGGAATAGCTATATTTTTGTACATTAGCTTAGTGTCAATTGTTAACATGTAACAAAACAAACCAGAAACAGAAAGAAATCGTCAACGAAAAATCAGCACGTAGAGAGCTATCCCTAATTGTCGGAATCAAAAATGTAGCTGCAAGCACATGCATTGCGCCCTGAAGACTCAATATACACAAAACATGGCACCAACTCCTGTTCTGAGTTTTATTGAGCAGTCATATTAATAGAAATCAAAGCATTGTTCTTATTCGGATGTACCCAAGCAGCAATTATATATATCTGGCGCTCTTTGGCCTTCCGTGGCCCTTTGCCAAAACACCCATTAATCATCATATACAATAGACCCTATAGAAATTGGGGCACAGCGGGCGCCTTCGTTTCGCTTGCCGTCGTTTGGTACAATTAGCACACGGGAGATTTCCGCAGCGCATTGCCAGGGCCACGCCAGCGTTTGGGTTTACGCTCCTAATAGCAGACGTGCAAACGAACTTAAAAACACGGTATACAGTGAAATATCCTTGATACTTGTTTACATTGAAAGACATTAATAAGGCTGCAGGATCCCGTATAGGTGCCCAGCAGCAAGCCCCAAGAATTTAATAGTCGCGTTTGTGAAATATTCACAGGGCTAGCGAATTAATTGTATGGCATGCTTGCAGCAAACCACGAAAGGCGCCTCCAAACTCCATGCTTGGTGCCCTTTCCAGACAAGATCATTGGACCATATAGCCCAAGTTATTTTGGAAACCTCCAGCTTCAGTAGATGTTTTCTTATAACGAAGCCAGGATGTTTCTTGACCTGATCTTATGCTATGGCGAGATTTATACTAGGGATTGAGGCGACTTGCGTAACCAAGAGCACAGAGTGAGCCTGATAACCAAGATGATTGCATGCAAAAGTGACAATGTTCTTCCTGTGCAGTACTTTTCATCACACATTACCTTAGGCTGCCAGTGTCCAGCAAAGAAAACATTGAATACAGCCGTATACCCATGAGTCTATCCTTTTCATCTATCCTATAAAATAACTGTTATAAATATTTTCAGAAACACATATCAGATACAAATGCACCACAATGGTGTGCCCTGATTGCATAAATGTCTAAGTACAGACTGCCACAATCTTCACGCAATGATGCGGACACTCAACATGTGGCCCACCGGTTTGGGAGTATTACAGTGTTAATAAATGTCTTGTTATCCGCTTTGTATGCAATCTGCTTGATTCTAAGAAAAATTCAAGCATATTTCAGGGATCTTGATTATGCAAATGACTATCTTTCATTATCTAATCTCTCTATTACATTATATCGGAGCAAGAAACATACGGGTGTCATTACATTAAAGCATCTGCTGATGCGGCAAGTCTCCAAACAGTTCGGTTCTATTGGCAAGGGTGCCGAGCATCGAGTTTTAAACCGCTTTTCTTAATTGGGTTTGTTTCAACCATGCCTAAATTTTATTCCTTAGCCCTGTGAAGAATAATGCACTTGGAAAGCACTTCTATTCGCGACCACAAGGTGTTTCGTAACAAAGAAGGCGTGCCAAGCATGAGCAGTCACAATGGGGCACTCGCGCACTCAGTTGCTGCCAGATGAAGGATCAGTCAGACGTCCGGGTCTAATCACCGCCTTTTAGCTACATTACATCTGTTGCCGAATCCTGCCCCGTTGTCAGTTCTTCAACATTCAATGATGCATGCACTCCGCATTAAGTACCCCTTCGTTCGAAGGGCTTTAATCAAGGCTAGTACTAATCTATATGCCCTGCAAGCAGATGAGGCCAACCTATTTAGTAGCTGCAGCACCGCCTCAAACTCATCTGGGCGAAGCAGGCGGAGCTCATTGAGTTCGACCTCACGATACAGTATTGCATGCTTATCAGGTGACAGACATGACCAATTCTTCGACGACGAGCAAAGGTCACTATCATCGAGACAGCCCTGCACCTCGCCACCAAGCCGTGCTTCAGCGGCGGTTCCTTTGTCCCGCGTGTATCTATCCAAACTGCACTTTCAGGGCTTTTCTGTGGAGCGGTGAAAGTGACTAGACTTTTGGAACTGGTTCCAGGCAAACATTCAGGCTAGTTACCCAACAACAACAAACTTAAATATCTTCTGACGTAACTGAACGGGTCAGCCGAAATGGTAATTCAAGAAATTCACCTCGCCAACGAAAACTGCGACGTCACCATAAAGGAGCTGTCCGAGAAGTTCGGATGTTGCGACATGCTCGTCTACAACCATGTGGAGCACCTATTCGTGGTGGCGCCTATTCGCAGTTAAACCGCAATCGACAATCTGCGGAACCTTCATGACAAGATAACGTTCCGCACAAACGCACTGTACGGACTTCGCGTTTCCCCGGATGACTGTTCTTCTGTTGTGTGACGCGTGTGGTTAAAGGCCTTCCCACTTAACCTTGGTACCAACAGTGGGTAAATGATGGTACTTCAATAAACAACGCTGACCAAGTAGCAGTTATAATAGAGAAGGCCCAGCAAGCAAAATACGTCATGAACTTTGTCCGATTTCAGTGGCGCTATAATGTAAAGGCGCTTTGAATTTTTTTAATCAGCCCTCCACGATTGATTAGAAATTTGTCGACCACCCCTATTCACCTGTCTGTCACTTGGAATCGGGAAAACTGCAAAAACTCGCCGCCTGATATGACTAGTACACACTGATCATGCATGATTACACAGAAGGAAACCCTAATTTCCTATTCGACACACTTTTCAGTATCCGCCCAGCCCTTATCGTTCAAAAGTTGTGAAGCTGCGCAAGTTTCGCGTTTCTGCCGCGCGACATCACAATACCACGAGAAATGACCACGCCAAATTGACGTTTATGCCAAATACATCTAATATTATGCCGAACAAAACTTTTTTTTCGGCATTGATGGAGGCTACGTCGTTCCAAAAGGAATAGAAGATGTCTGCCCTCTGATTTTTATGCAACTTGCTACTCGACCTGCCGGTGAGAACAAATTTATTTGCTTGTAATAAACCGTTTGTGTGGCAGTATAACGTTGTCGAGGCCTTTCGACACTTCTACTACATCGGTATGCCATGTCTTCTTCTACGAGGATCCAATTTATGGACATTTTTTCACCTTCCATTGCACACGACCACGTTTTCCCACGAGGCACCGCAGGCTAAGAAGCGGAAGCGGGCCAATCACAGACGATGGTACCACCTTTCGCGTTCGGTTATCTACATTCACTTTCCTCGCTCGGCCAAACAAAACGCTCTCCGCCTCTGCCTCCTCCTCGCCTCTTGTCATCCAATTACAGTTAAACCTGGATATAACAAAATTGACAAATTCCCGAAAAACTTCGTTATAGTAAGGATTTCGTTATATGCAGGTTCGGCACGAAAATTCGAAAAATAAACGCTTACCGTATGTACTGTCGCTCAATATTTTCTCCCAGTACACTAAAGTTGTGATAAAGAAAAAGTCCCAGTTTCGCCCGAAAGGCGAATCATCGATTGCGACTAGCAAATTATCATACAGCTATACGAAGTAAGGATAGTACAGTCAAACCTCGTTAACACGTACCCGCGTATTGTGTAAATGCGGTTTAAACGTAGTCGCGAAGATTCCCCCACCCTGCCCCCATTGAAACTGATGCATTGGCTGACCGCTTAAGCCGTAGTCGCTCATTGCCCACCACTCGGTTAGTGCGTACTATTTTTCTTGTTCTACAAGCACAGGCACAAAATTGGCAAAATCTCATGTGCGCAGACGTTCGATTCTCGAGTTGCGACGCCCAGACGACAGTCGCCAGCGATAGTGAACTTACAAAATGGCCACCGAGACGTATTTCCTGCTCGTACAGCTGTTGCCCATTGCCGCGCACAAGCGTATGGCCTTCGAGATAAGTTCCCGGCAACGCGGGGAAGCTGCCTGTAGGAGGTGCGAATTCGCTGTCGCCGTCGGAGTAGTAACCCCTCAGAAGCACATTTTATTGCGAAGCGCATTTGTGCCATCATCGTGGGCGTCGCTTTGAGGTTCCGTGTAAAGTCCTAACATGGCAACATCGTCGCCGCGCGCCGTACGCTGTGTGTGCGAGTGAACGCTTGCGGGGGTCAACCGGCTCAATCTAGCGCGCGCGAGGGTGAAGGGGGGGGGGGGGGGACGCAAGCGCGCTTCCGCGATAGGCACGGCGGGGGAGTTGTCGGCGGGGAAAATTCGTTATCTGGATGGGGTCTCCCGCTGCCACTTCGTTACGTAGAGGTCTCAAATATATGTGTTTCTATGGAGCAAAAAAAAACAATTACACAAAAAAATTAAATGAAAAAATTAAATACAAAAAAATTACACCATGTTACCGTAGGAGCAGGAACCAGTCCCGACGGTCGGGTTTTCCAAGAGCCAGCTGCTCTACGGTTTATTAAACCTTCAAGACTACTTCTCGAGGCTCGTGACAAAATGGTGGAGGTGCGGGGTACGCGTCCTCACGGACGGTGCAGACCCCTCCAAGGATCCGCGCTACGAATCCAGTGCCTGTAAACACTGCCGTGCATCGGGCCAGCCGCAGGATCAGGGCACTGTCCCCAGAAGTCGTCGGCGCTACAGTTCGCACCACATCAACCAGTATGACCAGCGCTTCCCTTAAAACCGCCCCAACCGGTACGGGAATCACGATGTCGAACCGGTACACACATGAGAACCCACGGATCCCGAAGACGTTTCATGGCACAGTGTTCGAAGACGTCGAAGACTGGATGGTCGACTTCGAGAGCGTGTCCTCCGTGAACGAATGGAACGACACGGAAAAACTCAGACACGTCTACTTCTACCTGGAGGATGCCGCGCGTACGTGGTTTCAGAACCGCGAAGAGCAACTGACGTTGTGGCGCGAGCTTTGTCGTCAGCTTTTGGAGACCTACACCAGCGCTGATCGCCACGAACTAACGGAACGAGCGATCCAGGCCCGTGTCCAGTTGCCGAACGAAACTGTGACTACGTACGTCGAAGACATGACGTGCCTCTTCAGACGAGCGGATCCAAGAATGACGGAGGAGAAGTTACGTCATCTGATGCGCGGGGTCAAGGAGCAACTCATCGCTGGCCTTGTATGGTGCCCTCCGAAGACGGTCGCGGAGTTCTTGTCCGAGGCCGTGACCATGGAAAAGATGATTCTGCATTGCTTGAACCTGTATGAGCGGCAAGCGAACAGCATGTCTGCTGCTGATATTTTCACGGCCATAGGAAGCAACGGTGACTCTCTGCGAGAACTCATCCGCTCTGTAGTGCGTGAAGAGTTGCAAAAGGCCGCCGTAACACCGCACCCTACGGTAAGCTACATAGCAAGCATTATCAAGGACGAACTGCACCAGGCGCTCCGTGACACCTTGCCTCCTGATAACGCTGCGGCAGTACCTCCTGAATACCCCCGTGCGACCTACGCAGAAGCCCTGAAGCGCCCTGCTTCCTCTCCGCCGCTGTTCGTTCGTGCTCCTCCTACGGTGTCAGTTCAGTCGGCGCTGGCTATACACCGCCGCCCGTTGTTCATGCCGCTCCATTTGCCCATTGTCGGAGCAAGCGGTCGACGACAGACGCCCGCCCCCTCGGAAGTCGGATGTTTGGCGCACACCCGATCATCGGCCTCTGTGCTTCCACTGCGGTGAAGCTGACCACTTGTACCGTCAGTGCCCATACCGGCGCCTTGTATTTCGTGGCTTTTCCGCATACGCGCCGCCGCCCCGATACGGCCAGCGACCCCGGGACATTCAGGACTACCTCTATCAGCAGCGCTTGCCACCGCCTGCCAGGCGGCAGTCGCGATCGCCGTCTCCGAGACGATTTTCACCTCCGCACCAGCGGTATTCTCCCGAGCGGTCACCCAGTCCCAGCCGGGAAACCAACTGAGGCGATGAGTGGGGCCGAGGTCGCTCACGGTCGAAGCGCTGAAGACCTTCGACGGACGCAGTTACGGAAAGATACCGATCCGACATCATCTGCAGCTGAACGGGACGACCGGCTTTCACTCGATATACCACTGACTAATGCCGGTTATGCCGGGAGGCGCTGCGGTCGCCCAGGTCTGGGGACGTGCTCCTATTGGCTCTGTCATCTTCACCTGATTCCGCAGCGATTTATATCCAATTTCGCCTAAGTTATTGCACCAAGACTTTCGTGAAGTTACAAGGAAACCGTGGATACCCGATTTGGAGGTACGGCACCATTTCTGACGAATCTACGAGTACTTTTCTACCGCGGACACGCCACTGCTGAACTGCGCCTAGGCGTGCACGCCAGACGCTAGGCTCGGCCGGCGCGTGGCCAGCTCGGCGAGACGCCACCCGCCCTTCGCGCCGGGCGCGACACGAAGAGAATGGTGACTTCTAACGAAGAAATGGATAGCTCTGCGGAGACTTTACCAGCAACGCCGACTACTTCAGCAATAACTAATGGACAAGACGACAAAACGGGCTGGAAAGTGGTGACCAGCCGGAAAACTAAGAAGGAACGCGCCGAAACAACTGTGCAACAGCAAGCACAACATACAAGCGGCGGACAGGTGAGCTCTTCTCGCGGGCCTGCTAACATTATAAGCCGGGTGATTAGAGCCTCACGCATGCCACCCCTACCGCAAGACAACATCAAGATAGTGCTTCGCCCAAAGGGTGGCTCGAACATACAAAAAGATCTGACTTACCTCAGTGAATAAAGCCCTCATGGAAGCAGTAGACTTAATTCAGAGCAGACCGCGGAAGACATTATATGTCCCAATATTACGCAGAATATCATGGTGGCGAGCACGCCCTTTCGAGAAAATGCAGACAAGTATGCGGACGTAAGGGCTCTCCGAATAGCCGGAAACGAGTATGCAGTTAGCGCTTACGAAACTGCCCCAAGCGACACCTGCCAGGGCGTAATCAGATACATCGACACTGCCGACGATCACAGGACGATTGAAAGAAACATCGTGAATGACCGCAACCCCTTGGAACTAGCGGCGAAAAGAATCAAGAACTCAGGATCAGTGATCGTTGTGTTTGATGGACTTCGCGTCCAAAACTTCGTAAGATATGGACCCACACTGGTACCCTGCTACTTATATGGCAGACAAGTGGACTTATGCTACGTATGCGGCAAACTCGTACATCATGCGGACGTTTGCCCCGAGCCGGACTCCACCAAATGCAGGGGCTGTGGACTTCCTAACCCCATCTTATCCCATGTGTGCGATCCGAAATGCAAGCTGTGCGGGGGCTTACACACGACAGCAGACAAGGTGTGTAAGAACCTCTACCTCACTCCATACGTAGTACGTGCACGACGACAACGAGCGCGACTGGAGCAACAAGAGAAGGCACAGCTAGTCGAAGAAGAAAAGCAACATGCGGAACGAGGCCGAGCTACGTCGAAGACGCCGGGACGCAGCCGCTCACGGTCTCGATCGAGGAGCCGAACACCTGCGAGGACAAACAGGAGTCGTTCAAGGTCACAGGTGCGCTTCGGGGGAAATAACAACGGAGGTGACGGCACGTGGGCAGACAAAATCAGATGCACTACGACGACCAGGCCAAAGAAAAGTGAGTCCCGCAGCCCAGATAAAGAGCGGTAGCTATGTTAGAACAGGAACTAAGAGAGCTAAAAGCCGCTTATACTAAGCTAACACTCGAATTAACTGAAATACATAAAGCGAACAGCACTAAGCCAAAGCGCACTCCCGAACCACCAACCGACATCGAAACTCCCCACCCAGTTGAGGTTGCGAGACAGGGAGAACAACGCGAACAATGCCCGCCTCCTAAGAAGCGAGCTGTAAAGCAACCGCGAATGGCCGTGCGATCAGACGTTAAGGACGCCATGGACGCCATGAGCGAGAATATGAGGCTAATGCACGACAGCACGATGCGAATTAACGAGAAAATGGGCATATTTAGCACGCGAGTTCAGAAAATTGAAATTTATCTAAACAGCATGGTAGTACCGTCTATGGAGAGGATGAGTTCACAACACATCGGTGCGCAAGGCCCACCACATGATGGTTTCACTGCAAGTGAAGGGGGCTACAACGGTCAACATGGCAATGACAAATAAGACACGAAATCTCCGCATCTGACAATGGAACTGCAGGGGGATCGCCTCACAAAAGGCGGCCCTCCTGCAGATAGTCAAATCAGAAACCGAGAAACCACACGTTATCTTGCTACAAGAAACACTCACAACCGAACTGGCCTTTGCGGGATATAAGGCCGAAGCCCACAGAAACGAGCAAGGCAGAGGCGTCGCTTTTCTGATTGGAAAGAAGATCCCCTACATTCGGCATGAAATCCGCAACACAGCCTGCTATTTAGAACACCTCACGATCGAGATCATACCAAACGACCACGTAGGGAGCAAGCAAAGCATTTTTCTCACTAATCTGTACAGCAGCCCTAAGGACACGAGGCAAGGTTTGAGAGGCATACTGGGCAAGATCACGCGCATCACCAAAGGTAGTCCGCTAATTGCCCCACACCAGGCATGGGGCTACGCGTATCCCTCTAGCAAGGGAGATCGTCTTCACACGACAGCCTCCGATCTCGACTTGACGCTGATCGCAGACCCGGAAGCCCCAACTAGATGTGGCACATCCAAATGTCGAGACACTACACCGGACCTCACTTTCGTCCGGGGCGTAGAGAAATGTGCCTGGCACAACTCGGGCATTGACCTTGGCAGTGGCCACTATATTCTCCGAATTGATGCAGAGCTCCCGGGAAAGAAGCAAAGGGGGTACAAACTAATCCATTGGAACAAATTTCGTGCAATACGGGCGCAGCCATCCAACTCAACAGCAGCAAACACAAAGCACACGATAACGAGCTGGACCGAACAGCTCAAAGCAGACATCGTAGCCTCGGAACGAACGATTACCACAGACGTTAACGTAGAGAGAGTGGACAGTCGGCTAGCGAATCTACTCGAAGCCAAACAATTCATACTAGCCAGGTGGAAGGGTCAACGTTTCAACAGAAGCCTACGAAAGGAACTCGCCGAACTCAACAAGACCATTGAAGAATACCGCGTGGTTCTCTCCCGACAACAATAGGACGAAGTCTGTAATTCCCTCAACGGGCAAATACGCTGAGGGAGTGGGTGGAGGCTCATGAAACACCTCTTCGTCGAAAACGGAACAAAGTCCAAAACAATGCAACGGCTCCGGCTAAGCAAATTAGTAAACCACGCGAAGCAAAGCAGTACGGCCGAAGCACTTATAGAAGACCTTGCCAAACGGTACTTACCGCTTAAATTGGGGCAGTCTTGTAGCTTACAAAGGAATAACTATTACGGTGTCCCAAACTCGGAGCTAGATGCGGACTTCACAGAAAGCGAAGTACGCTTCGCAATTCACGACCTCAACAGTAACTCTGCAGCAGGCCCCGATGGTATCACAAATCAGGCTCTCCGAAATTTAGACGACCCTTCGGTCACGGTCACAAATCAACGAAGCCTGGAAAACAGGCTATCTACCTGCAGAGTGGAAGCGTGCGAACACGGTCCTCATCCAAAAAGCGGGCAAGCCGCTAGAGCTACAGCACCTGAGGCCGATCTCACTAACGTCCTGCCTTGGAAAACTAGCCGAACACGTCATCCTGAACCCACTATCCGAATACGTAGAGGAAAAGGAGTACTTCCCCTACAATATGATCGGCTGCCGGGTCTCTCAATGCAAGACGCCATGCTAAGAATCAAGAAAAGTCTGCTGGATTGCCCCACACGAGACACCAAGGCGCTACTAGGATTGACGTGGAGCAAGCTTTTGACAACATCCAACATCAAGCTATTCTCAAAGCCATATCTGAATACAATCTCGGAACAAGCTTCTACCGCTACGTCAAGGCGTTTCTGGAGGATCGAACGGCCACTCTCCGGATAGGCGTGCACGTCTCGGAGATCTTTGAACTGGGCGATAAGGGAACACCGCAAGGCTCGGTACTTTCGCCATTCTTATTTAACTTGGCGATGACAAAGCTCTCTCGCGCACTGGGGGAAATTGGCGATGTGGAGCAAACCATATACGCAGACGATGTCACCATCTGGAGCACCGGTGGAAGCGATGTGGAATGAGAATCTCGCATCCAAGAAGCCATCTCGGTTGCTGAAGCCCATCTCACCCCAATGGGACTTCGCTGCTCTTCCAGAAAATCCAAGCTGCTCATCTACCATCCTCCAAGACCAGGGCGCCCGTCCAGCGACTGGCGCAGACACCACACTCCATGCATAGAGTTACACTACAGGGACGGAAATCGCATACATACGGTTGAAAAAATACGAATCATAGGACTAATCATCCAAAGTAACGGCTCCAACTGGATGATGCTGGACAGCATCAAGATCAAGATTGCGAACGCGATCCGAATATTTCGGCGCATCATGAATAGGCACAGGGGACTGAGCGAGGACAACGCCATTAGAATATTCCACGCTTTTGTACTCTGTTACATCACATACGTGGCTGCGAGCCTGCGATGCTCAACTGGAAAAAAGAAAATCGGAAAAGGCTCGAAGTACACAGACGACGAGCTCTCAAGACAGCGTTGGGGCTCCCCGATAATGCCTCCACGGATGTACTCTTACAGCTAGGAGTGCACAATACCTTTGCCGAAATTATCGAGGCTCAGCACAAGGACAGAGAGATTCTCGCCAAATTCAGCCTGAACACCATAGCGGAAAGGGACAACCTCTTGCAGTTACCTAAAGTCATGCGAGAAGCAATTAAAGTGCTCCCCTTCCAAGAAACGTACACACGATCCACAATAAAGGAAGAAGGCTCGTCCGCGCCAGAGCCCTCGCGGCAGACGCGACAAGGTTTCCCGACTAGACAGCTTTCGTGGATGCTGCGTACATACCGGGAAATCACGTCTACTCGGTAGCAGTAATCGACGGACACGGGCGAACGCGCAACTCACTCACGCTTTACACTAAGAAGCCAGAGGTAGCTGACAAGCAGCGATAGCACTAGCTCTCAAACGCTCGAGCTTCATAACTGTATACAGCAACTCTAGAGCAGCCAATCGAGCTTTCGCCAAGGGTGGGATAGACAAAACGATGCTACGAATCTTAGGCGGAACTAACATCACCGATCACTCTATCGCATGGTTCCCGGCACACATGGGTAGCTTTGGAGGCGGCCTGGGGAATCTCAACGAGATCACACACAAGGCGGCGCGAGGACTCATCGACCGCGTCCCCCCGGTTTCCCCCGCTACCTCACATATCGAGTACAGGGATCAATTATTCACTTACAACGAGCTCACTAAGCACTTTTATCTAGGCAGACGAGAGTTGCCCCTCCCGGATAAGAAATTAACGCGCAGCCAGTCGGTCACGTTACGCTTGCTCCAAACGAACTCATACCCCAACCCCTGGCGCATGAAGCACATCGACCCAGACTACGACGGACAACATGTGTGTGAACATTGCAGTGAACGTGTTGACTTGAACAATATACTGTGTGGTTATGCTTCGAGTGACGCTTACGCCAAGAACAAAGAACATTGGGGCAAAGCGCTAAAAAGTACTTGACTACACGACCTACTTTGGGCAGTCCAGAATCCCCGCGAGGCGGCGGAGAGCTTCGGGCTCTCTGTGCCGACGTGGGAGGTGCCCTCTACACCTGGCGCCTAGCCGAGTGTCCTTCAGGACCCCTTCTTTGGGAAATAAAGATTTACCACCACCACCACCACGGTTATGCCGTTAGTGCTTTAGTGGACACCGGCGCAGACTTCACGATACTAAGCGGGAAAATCGCAACGCAGCTGAAGAAATTAATCACGCCCTGGCATAACTCGCAAAGTCGGACGGCTGGCGGCCACGTCATTACTCCACTGGGCGCCTGCACGACTAGAGTTGAGATTCAAGGATCTACATTCGTAGTGATCTGCCTTGTCTTACGCGAATGCTCTAGCGACGTCGTTCTTGGGGTTGACTTCCTGCAGGAGTATGGCGCGATTATCGATCTGCAAGAGCGTCGTATCACTTTCTCTGCCAAACGAGCAATCGACGTGCAAGACGGCCAACGGCGCGACGACGTACTTCGTGTTTGTGCAGACAGTGTAACGCTTCCTCCACAATCTAATGTACTCGTCGACGTCACATGCTGTGGCTTACGCGATGGCGAAGCGGTGACCGAAAGTAACTTGGAACACCTACTGAAGCAATGCTGAATGAGACTGGGAATTAAATATGGCAATCAGAAAGTTTGCGTTCATGAAAGAAGTCACTCGCCTCTGCAAGCACTGAACACCAAAAACATTAAGAAAAGTCAAATGCTATTATAGCACATGGTGCAACGGTTAATGCAAGATGCATGCTGATGCTGCATCGGCTATTTCTGGAGAGAAATTGCACATGGCAATGTACACTAAGAAATACTGCTACAGATATGGTACGCTACTAGACAGTGAATGGTATAAGAATGTGCAAAGAATCGGGTGACTTTCGTGTTTGGATGAGGAAGAATTAGCCCTAACAAGAGTGGAGAATGGAAAAGCTTGCATTTATAGAAAAAATGTATACTTGGCACAAATGTAATTTGACATGGCCAGGAAGCTGATCAGGAAGCTGATTAAGGAAGGGCGAACTGATGGAATTCTTTTGGCCAGCGTCGTCCGTGCTTGTTCAATGGTTGCAGGTGCATGTCAACAAGAATTTCTAGAAAGTGTTTGTTGAGGCACCTGGATGACTCGGCCTGTATCCGTGTTGGTGGAATGATGGCTGAGGCTCCTTTCAGTCTTGACACAGTCCTCCGTAGACTTGATATCTCTTCCAAATACTTCGGCGTCCGCTTGTTGTTTGTGGTGTAAAATTCTTGTAAATTCAGCTCCAGCCCCTGCCTGTCAGGGTAGATGGGGGCTCCTGTGATGAGGACCAAGGTGTGCTTGGTGCAGATTCTGTTGCGGCAGAACAGTAACACATGAGATACAGCACAGATTAGCCAAACTCATGTAGTGTTTTCTGTTACGTTTGAACCAATTATGCTGAACCGTAAATGTGAAAAAACATTCATATCATCTGCCGCAAAGAAATGACATGTATCTCAAGACTAGCAAGCCAATACAGTATATATCAAACATATATATTTCTGAACTTCGTGTTGTTTACCTTGTAGTAACAGCCAAAGTGCACACAATGGCCTTGTTGTAGCAGGAAGTAGCTTGTCTTTGGTGTGTGGAATGTGTTGCTTTACACGGTGCCATCCTCTTTACTGCATGTCTAGAACAGTAATTTTGACTGCGTCAGAAATTGAAAAAGCACATTTTGCAATATGAAATGCAAGAAGGTGTGACATATATTGTAATGGTTTTAGACTGCAGAACACATGCAAATGTACACTTTTTGTTCTAGGGTGCTTAAGCAACATGATAATTAAATTAGTATTGCTACGGTCCATGACATTGGTGCCTGCCTAACTACAATGAGTGTCAATAGCTAAAGTATTATTAGGATCACAAATGAGAGCATTTGTGCGCTCATTTATACACTAGAAGTTATCACGCTGCTGGTTCCACAAGCAAATGCAAGACAAACATGAAGCTATTGGAACTGCTGCATTCTTTTAACTGATGCATTCTCTTTCTGCACGAACATGATGCACCACTTCATTACTGCAAAAATAAATGCGCCAAGGTAAATCAAACGGAACAGCAAGAACACTTGGAACCAACAAGTACGAAATATGGGTAAATGAGCATGCCTGCACTGTTCAATACATTAAATTCAGTACTTCCACTTCAATTTACCAAAGGGTTATCCGGTTTTGTGGACGAAAGAAGTTGGCGGCGGAATCGAAAAAAGGAACATATATAAATATATATTGAAAAGGCTACTAAGTCGCCTACGGCCACGGATACAACGAGATGAAAACTGGGACGTGCGTTCCGATATCGCTGTCTTTTTTTTCGTGATTGTGTTTCCATAACGACGGCCTCGCAACTAAAGGTTTATATCGGAAACATCAAAGGCGGGTGCCCATATGTAATGCAGGATCTAGTTCGTTAACTTGTGTCCGCCTGTAAGTTAACGAGACGAATATTACATAACGATTCAAGAAGCAGCGATGTTAAACAACTTACCGGCATTGCCGTCCTCAGTCGCAGCACAATCCGGCTCCCGTTTCGATGCAGACTGGTTCCGCATGGCTCACGACCGAAACCTAGCTTTCAGGCTTGCATATCTTCTCGCAAACCCGTCACTTCAACCCAAGTTAAATAACGCGAGGTGTCGAAGCGCGGTAAACTGGTTTTACCACAAAATAAGCAACCAGCATAAGTGTACGAACCAATGAATCCGTGCTTTGCCGTGTACACGATAATACCGGCAAAATTTTTAAATCCAGGCCTGAGGTCACGTGGGAGACCGATGATGATAAACGTTATTTTGCGTTTATAATGGCAAAAAAGCAACAGAGTTCGTACTCAATAGTACAATCTCCAATTCGGAATAATAATTTTGTACTCCTTGTCATGTAATAAAAACGCTTCGATAAGCGCGGGAGGAGAAAGTTTGTAGGTTAAAATTGCGCTATACGGCGCCTCTAGCGGGAGCTACTGAACTCACGTAGGCATATTTTCGAGGGGATGTACTATGCTTGTTTTATTAGCAGCGAATTTCTCGCCATCTGTGTCATTTGATGAACTCGCGAGTTTCGGAGCCTGGCTCGACTAAGAACAGCCCGCTGTTAAAACGTAGTGGGCGAGGCAGCAGCAGCAGCAACACAATGCTCACGCGGTGCTTCTTATTGTAGTTTCTTGCCAGCCTTCTGAAACCCTCGGTGCACTGCCAGGACAGCGTGGTGTGGTCCGGAATGCGTCAACTGACGCAAACCAACTGCCGACACCGAAGATGTATGTAGACTACCCTTGCTGTCTTTCTGCCGAGTGATACTCTTGGCATGACTGCTGTGCCTGCGCTGTTCCCAAGCGTCTATGCTGACTCACCACTTGGTCAACAAACCGTCGGCAGGGCAAAACTCTGTGACGTCATCAGTATGGATATAAAACGCTCCCAGCCACAGCGCAGCTACAGCAACACAATGCTCACGCGGTGCTTCTTTATTGTGCAGGTATGTTACTAGACAACGCACATTGATCCGTTCAGATAACCGTCATTTGCTGCTGTTTACTTGCCCACAAACTGTTGTATCTTTATATATTTCGTTTATGCTCGCATTGTGCATTGTATGAGTTGCTTGTGTTTAAGTGGGGACGTGAGCTAAACCCTAGGCCAAGGGGACGTAAGGTTACTTCCGGTGAAAATTCTGGCACTGGCTCTGGAACACCTGCGCTGTTACGGAGTGGAGATTTGGGCGGTTCCAATAGCGACTCAGCATCCACGAATAGCGAACTTTCCGTTTCAGCCATGTTTTACAGACTGTTGGCTGGACAAAATAAAACAGCACAGGATATTGCTGAACTTCGTTCTTCTGTCAATTCGCGCTTCGAGGCTGTTGAGTCGCGTCTCAACACTCTTGAATCTTAAAGTTCTGCGTCTAGTGTACCTAAAAAAATCATGAATGAATTAAAAGCACAGTTGGTTTCTTAATGAGAAAGTGATTAAACTCCCGGTTCAGAATGACGACCTAGAAAATAGTCTGCGCCGTAATAATTTGATTCTGCATGGAATTTCCGAAATTCCAGGTGATGATAATGGGTCATTGGTCGTAATCATCGGGGGTATCGTAATCATCATACAAGGGCGTCAACTTCAGCTACTCCTACTTATTCTCGTTGACGCCCACGTGACTTTCCCGATAATCTCCGCATTTTAAATATTAACGCCAGAGTTTTATTGAACAAGCTTCGCGATCTATTGTCATTAACTTGGTCCTACTTATCCCATATCATTGGAGTAACGTTTCGTAGTGAAAGCCGTGTGTCGCTACCGTGAAAGGATACAGAAG
>NC_051156.1:38605410-38633814 GCF_013339745.2 Dermacentor silvarum
CGAAAGCGCAGTTCAGACTCAAACAGAATCAGCAATAACAGAGAAGCCTGAGAGATAAAAAAAAGCATAGAAATCTTTTACTGGAAAAAAGCAGAAGAAAATGTTCCAAATACCACGGCTGCAGGGCCTGGTAAGATCCCAATACAGCTATTGTAATACCTCGGCCCAAAGAGCAAAGTACTGATGACTAATGCCATTGGACAAGTGGTCAAAACGAAGAGAGTTCCGGTTGCATGGCGTCAAAGCAAGACGAACCTTATCTACATAAGCAAAGGCGATAAGGATAGGACGAGCTCGCACAGGTCAGTTACAGTAACGTCGGTGATAACAGAATTGCAATGCAAGCAATAAAATTAGAACTGTCGAAGAAGGTGGGGAAAAATGGTGTACTGAGGGACCTAAACAGTAGGTTCAGACCAGGCAGACGCTTAGACGATAATACGTTTGCAATAACCCAGTGCACTGATATTTCAGTAGCTCAGAATATACTTTTGTGGATAGCATTTATAGACATTAAGGGCGCCTACGACAACGAAAAGGGGAATTTTTATGGTATATTTTCAAGCACTGAGGCGCAGATGACGATTTCGCAGAGCTGCTGAGGGAGATATATAGAGACAACTGAGTACAAATTTTATGGGGAGGCGGAAAATGTAATGAAGTGGTGGAAATTCGCCACGCAATGAAGTAAGTCTGTCCACTGTTTCCAGTGTGCTTTATGCTTTATGTTAAGCGCATAGAAATATGACTGGAAAACAGTAAACTAGAGTTTGATCTATCATACATGCGTAATGGACAAATGGTGCAACAGAAGGTCCCCGCACTGATGTATGGGGACGACGTAGTGCTAGTATCGGACAATGCAAGGTAGTTACAGACACATGCGAATATATGTGGCAACGCAGCGGTGAATCTAGTTTAATTTAGCACAGAGAAATCGGGAAATATGACCTTTCATGAAGGAACGAGAAATTACGTGGTGAGATAGTCAAACCCATAGTCAAGCAGTATAAATACCTTGGCGTACACATAAAGGAAGGACAGACGCATCAAAAATAACCTGAAAATATATGGCAGCGGAATGTAGCAATAAAGAAACATAGGGCACTTTGGGGCCACAATAGATATGAGGTGGTGCGTGGGATCGAAAAAGGAGTAATAGTGCCAGCGCTAATGTTCGTAAATGCCATTCTGTGCTTAATTAAAATCTGATATCTTGTCGGAGTTGCAAGTTAACCAAAGATTGGTAGGCTGGTTAGCTTTGGGAGCCCACGCCAAAAGTACAAACGAGGCAGTGCAGGGCGACATGGGTTGGGCGTCGTTTGAAGTCTGAGAAACAGAGCAAAATTAGTTTTGAAGAAAGACTTAGGAACATGTATGAAGGAAAAGCTGAAGAAAGTTGGCAACCAAGTGCAGGGTAAGTAAAAGTGTAGATAGACAACTAGGAGTCATCAAAAAGAAAGTGAAAGAAACAGATGGAGTAAATTGGATGAAAAGAATGGAAACAAGAAAAATATGTAGGTTTACAAGATTTAGAAAAAAAAATCACTAGTGCTTCCGCTGTCGAGAAAATGGGAGTAAGCGAAGCTCGTCGTGTGTGTATCTGACCTTCGTGAGGGTAAGGTAAAGTTCACGACATGTCACGGTGATGAAACAAACTTTTATGAAATTTATACACCGAGGGAAGGAAAGGTACAAAGCAACGGAAGGAAAAGTTGCACGAAAGCGAAACAAAAGTATAAGGAAAGGAAACAAAAAGTAGTAGGAAAGGGAAAGGAAAGTTCTAGGTCAAGTACACACACAACCTTTTCTTACCCCCGTTTTCTTGACCGAGGAAGGGCTGGTGACTTTCTTTCTTTCTCTCTATCTTTCTATCTTTCTTTCTCTCTCTCTCTTCTTTATCTTTCTCTCTTTCTTTTTCTATCTCTCTCTTTCTTTCTCTATTTCTTTCTTTCATTCTCTCGCTCTTTATTTCTCTCTCTCTTTCTTTTTTGTCCCTGGTATGTGCCATTGGGCTTGGACCCTTTCTGCACTATCGCCAGGATCGGCCCACTTTTCAGCGTGACACCACCACCACCACCACCAGCGCCGAAACTTGTGAGCCTATAAAGTTTCGTTTAAAAAGAAATTAGGAAGGAAAATCTTTACGATAACACGAAAGGAAGTGCCTTCTTGCTATTCGATGCTTGAGCTTGTTGCCTAAGGACAAAAACATACCGGAACAATTATTAGCAAAAAGATGAGGCATGTGTATGCTGCAGCAACAAGCCGGAGGCCACTCAGCACATCCTAATAGAATGCGAAGTGCGAGACCCGTATCTAACGTACCCGTAGGTAGCGCTTGGATTTAAAGTAGACGGATGCATCAACCGGTCAGCCGTCGAGATAAGCAAGATACGTTTAGAGCAGTGTTGGAAAAAATCACCAGCCCTTCCCCTGGTGATTTTTGGTTGTCGCGTGGTTGTCAAAGGTTGTCGCGTGTGTATCTGACCTTCGTCAGGGTAACGTAAATTTCACGGCATGTCACGGTAATAAAAAATAAACGTTTTAAACATAAAGGAAAGGCTGGTTATTTTCTTTCTTTCTTTTTCTCTCCCTCTATTTTACTTCCTCTCTTTTTCTCTCTCGTTCTATATTTATTTCTCTCTTTCTCTCTTTCTGTTTCTTTCTTTTTTCTTTCTCTATCGTTCTCCCTCTCTTTCTATCTTTCTCTCTTTTTCTTTCTCTCTTTCTTTCTCTCTTTCTCTCTCTCTCTGTGTATTTTTTCTCTCTCTTTCTCTCTTTTGTTTTTATCTTTGGTATGTGTCATTGAGCTTGGACCCTTCCAGCACTATCAACAGGATGGGCCCACTTTTCAGCATGACACCATCACCGCCAAAACTTGTGAGCCTGTAAAGCTTCTCGTTAAAAGAAAGTAGGGAAGGGACTGATACGGCCGGATCCGTTAAAGCCATAGTTAGCAATACAAGTTCGAACAGTTTTAGGGAAGCAAAAAAAGGTTAAAAAGATCTATCCAAAAATGCTAGTATGAAAAACATCTATAGCATGCCTGAATAACACAAGCGCGCTCAGTTACAATTTGTCCCCACCCCGTTTCAAAGGAAATGCCAATAAATCATCATCATCATCATCATCATCATCATCATCATCATCATCATCATCATCATCATCATCATCATCAGGCGAAGTTTAAAGATGAAGGTTTATTAGGGCCTTTCCAAAAATTATGCATGAAAGAACGCCGGTACTTTACAGGTCTCGTCTAACAACGACGCAGAATTTCGCACTTTGTTTAGGCGAATCATAAATGCCACAGGCATCAAATTTAGCGAAAGTGAAGGGAACATTCTGGCTCACGTACACAACAGGGAAGTAGGTCTGGATTAAATACAGTAGCCCCCTAAAACGGTTGTATTAAATGTGACTTTCGCTTGAACTATAAATGAAATTTAGAGCTGCAGGAGGTGACACGGACGACAAGAGGGCTTCCGAGTCAACGTCGAACATAGAGCGGCTGCCTTTAAGCGCAGTTCGCCATATGCTCCAGTCTTAATAGGTCGCAGATGGATGATGTCGGAAACCGAAAAGTTGTCGTAGAACGACCTCATTTCTCCGGAATTTACGGTACGGGTGTAAGGGGAAATCACATTGTTGCCATATGTTCCCAGACAGGGTGTCAAGACAAATGCGAAAATCTCAGAGCACATAAAAACAGACGACCCGTTAATGATGGGATCTTGACATTCCGATCTTAGCGCACATCCCGCAGCCCTATGTACACAATGTCATCGTGCTGTCTCGTCCACCCAACCTGTCTTTAATGCATTACTTCATTCTATTTTCTGCATAAATAGGTTCTAAATGTTATTAAACATATGCACGATAATAAATTATGTAAACGGTATAGAAATACAAGGCTGAAAAGGTTGAATGCCACAAACAGTACGTTTGAGCACGTTGAATTATGTGAACGAGAAATAAACTCGCATAGATGAATTGTAGAGTTATTTTTTTTTTCTGTGTTGTGTAAAATGCACATCACCAAATTCTTTCAGTGCCACTTATTATTTGCCGACAATGATCAACTTATTAAATCTCATTCGTTCATCTAGACATGTCGCCGTTATGTCAACTACCTCGGAAATACAGTGACAAGCGGTTGCCCAGACGGCTGTTTATGTGTCATCAGAGCAGCCAGTAATGTCAAACACGCAAACGGGACCTGCTATGAATTAGCAACCACCACGACCACCACAGCCAGTGATACCTCCTCGACAACGGAGCAGTGAGAGGAGCGATAATAATACCGGTGAAAGGGGAGTTACGACTACCAACGATGTTTCAAATGAAACAAGCATAGAGATAGGTACTTCATTTGTTTGGAATGGAATAAAACTCCTGTGAAAAGCCTTTTTGTTATTCATAAAGTACAGGCTGCGTTGTCTGTGCGTAAATTAAACAAATACGTTCTTTTCAATCCATTTGAATGCTATCAACAGTTACTTATACTTTGCTACCTCACTTCTCAGTGTTTCCTAATCATTCTTTTTTTCGCTATTTACTTTTTATCTAGAGCCGTTCTCCTCATAACAACATTTTCCTTGTTAAGAATCACCTTTAGTTTTCTCTGTATATCTTGAAGCAGCTTTTGCAAATATTTGCAGTCAAACAGCTGGATAAAATGATGTTGTTTATCGTGCTAGTTCACTTTTTGCGACAGATTTGCGAGCGGCAAAACCAATATACAGCTCATCGCTACTATGCTGGACTACGTGGTTCCCAGCGAGCAAAGGTGCGAAACCATATATAAACAGCCGCATGAAAAAGAGCATCATTCGCACCTACGTTTATTTAGAGAAGATAGGCGCACTTTTTAGGGCATGGGGACCGACGTGCACAGATGCTCTTGCGGCGAAGTCAGACCAGATAACAATGGAAGCTAAATTGTCTACACAGAGGCTTATGTTAAAATACGCCTACTCGAAGAACTAATGCTCATTGCTGTTGACGCTTACACACGTATCACTGATGTTCCCGTCACAGTAAATGAGAAGCTCAAGGACTTCATATCACAAGTGCGTGTGTAAAATACAAACAAGCGCTTTCCGCACGCAGCTGTATTATAGTTGTGTCCACAAACATCTCGAATGTTGTTTATTGCAGCTGTTGCGAATGAATACTATGCATGTTTAAATGAAATACCAGGATCCTTATGTAAGGAGCGCGTTGTCAATAAATATAGAGCACAGGGAACTTTTACAACTAATAAACAAGCGCTAGTCCGTGTGTACCATGAAGCTTCCTGAGTTAAACGGTATTTCGCAGAATTCTTAGCATGTAATATACACTCCACAAAAAGTGACTTCGCTGCTATGAATCGCAAGCGCATAAAGCAAAGGCCATGTGCACAAATTTGCAAATCACCGCACATGCATGCTTCCACTCACGGCAGTCAAACTTCCCCCCCCCCCCCCCCCCCAAGTTTCTTCAAAGCTCATGATGCGAAAGCCATTAGACGTAAGGCAATAACCTCATTCTTGCATTGTTGCAATCCTCAGATTTCGTAACATGGACGACGCAAGAGAAACGTAGGCAACGATACTAACGGTAGTGATCAGGCCGCTTCCCACTTTGTGAGTTTCATCGCACTAATTGTTTTTGTAGCATTCCAGGCCAATTTCAGGCGACGCAAGCGTCGCAGGCGTCAACCCCGGCCGCCCCTTCCGCGACTGCAACCAATAGATAGGTCGCACGTCGCACCGATTGCTACAATCGGTGCAATTTGTGGCTGCCAGCATAAAAACATAAAGCAAAAATCAAGGTAGCTGAACCATAGAAGTTGAGCCGAGAGCTCTTTTGCGGTTTGCATTGGTCATGTACGTTGAGGAGAAGTGTATGCCGTTCGACAAATGCTGAGTGCTGCGAATAAGTGAGTGGAGCCATGGATTGCCCAAGCGGTACGTACAATTGGCACCGACACATGAACAATGCGGATAAAATTCGTTGGTCACATTCCCTTCTGAGATTTCTATGTACTTGTGGACAGGCTGTATGGCTTATTAAACAACTTTTAACAGCGAAGCTGTTCTAGCTAACCGTAAAAAGTGTCGCCTGCTGTCCAAAACCTCACCAAGCTATGACGTCGCTGTGTTGCCTAGCAACCACCTCACGGAGTGGCGTCTGCCTCGCCTCCTCTCCGTGCCATGCACACGTTGCCTTGACATAGGACGTTAGAAGAAAGGAGAGCATGCGCCATTTAGTTGCACTCTGTTCATTTGGGCTTTCAGCCGTATTTTTTCCACTGAACTAAGCGTCTCGTTTGAAGGTTCTGTTACTTACGCTGCGAGACGCGATTGCTTGTGAAGCTCGCAAAGCGAACGTGCAAACTATATATCCTAATGAATTTTCTACCATGACATATTGCAGGAAATTTGAAATAAACCCCTTTGCTTGGAATAAACAGCATAGGTAATTTATCATCGAAGGGTTAATCCATGAAAAGCAGCATTTAAAGAGCTTTATCTCTTTTTTTCTCAGGTAGCGTTTTTTTTTCCTGCATGGAAACCAGTGTACCCTTTATATGTTTCAGAATTTGTACCCTTACTGCACCTGTACTAACCGTCACTTTAAAAAGTAAATGCACATTTCACTTACTTCAGTGCATTGAATTTACTTTGTTTATGCTGGTCGTAACATAATAACAGTGCTCTAAGAAACTACTTCACCGTACACATCAAAGCATTTTATTGCTTCTTCCTCTATATATCCTCTAAAACAAAGGCAACAGTTGGGAAATCAGACAAACTCCTGATTTTTGTAAACAATAGGTAAACATTACCGAAAAGCAAATCAAAAACATGCAGTGAAGGCAGTCCGTTGCATAACTTCCTGCCAATGATCACATCCTTTCATGTGCGGACGGTTCCTGCAGGTCCAGAGCTAACTAAATGCTGACATGTATCTGAGACATAAGCCCTGCCCAGCAAGATAAAAACAAGGTTTCTAATGAGTTTGCAATTACATGCATTACTGCAAACAGACAGAAAATATTATCCTGCCATTACTGCCTTTACAACTAAAGTATCACGCAACTTGCTAGGTATGCAAAGGCAGCATGACATTTTTGTATGTAAATCTTCGCTTTAATGGATTGTAAGATGCAGCTGCTTACTGACTTATACCATGCTACGATTTAATGGCCATGTGCGTGCAGACTCCCCAAAGTTACACTCAGCCAAGTTCACGCCGGACGGAGACTCGTCAAACATTCTACTGGACCAAACTTTCTCCGGCTCATATTGGCCAAAATTCTAGTCAACTAGGCTCACACGAACTCAGCCTCATGGGTCGGTGCAAGCCTTAGTGACTCGACTCTTGAGTGAGCTCACCGAGCTATGTATACATTACATGACATTAAAGTTGTCACCTGTGCGGTGCATAAGCAAGCATTCCACAGGAGTCGGTGTTTCATCGGATGAATATACGGACATTTGTAATTGCTGTTAGTTTTACGCAATATTGTGAAAGGCTGCCTCGAGTATTACCGCCGCAAGACACCACCTGTGAAGCCTGCGGGCCTACTCCAACAAATTTCACCACCTAGGACCCCGTTCGACCTCGTGGGAATGGACCTTCTAGGACCTTTCCCTTTGTCCTCCGCTGGAAACAAATGGATTATCGTTGCAACGGATTACCTCACTCGTTACGCCGAGACAAAAGCACTGTCCCACGTTATTGTGCGAACATTTCTTTCTTCAATTTTTTATTTGTTTCTTCTATCACCTTTTATTCCCTTTATCTCTTTACTCAGCACAGGTTGCACTCAGCCAGTACTTACACTGGCTAACCTCCTTGTCTTTCTTTCCCTTTCTTTCTCTCTCTCTACCTAGCAGAGCGAATGTGACGTCATTACCTCCTCTATCACTTTTCTCCCGGCGCACACCTGCTCGCTCGATTGCTCGCAACAGCTGCGTGCGCGCGCTGGTTACGTGCTCTGACTTCGGTACCGGAGAAGGCGCGTAAGACGCGCTTCCTCCTCGTCCTTCTTCGCTCCTCGCCCGCATATCGTGCCATATGTCGCTTGCTCCTCCGAGTTCGGTTCGTGCGTTACGTTCACCGTGGAGGGGGTCGACGAGGAAGCCGCCGGGCCAAGCATAGCCTACCCACAGGAATAAGACTTACAGACGATGGTTCTCTGTGTCTGTGTCATATAGCCTACCCACAAGAATAAGACTTACAGACGATGGTTCTCTGTGTCTGTGTCGTTCCTTCAAAACACACACACACAAAGTTAACCTAAAGAACACCAACGCCGAGGTGCGAGTGCCACTAAGAGACACTTAAGTCAAAGATTGGGGTCGCCTACCGTTTGATTGTTTCTGGCGACGTCGGCGGTGATAGAGCAGGTAGGCCGAAGGTTCCGTACTCCTTAGGGCCTTTTCTTAGCCGTGCTCCACGCACCCTATCACCGATAGGTCGTTTGTGAACGGTGGATAAAACAAAAAAATTTTAACTCGGGAAAGGAATCCTTGCGACATACGGGCCCTGTAAATAAGTTCATGTCTGTCGAATCGAACCGTTGCATATATGAGTCGGTAGAATTGCACTAGAAGAGACTATAGATAGCACCCACATGAGATTCTTGCCAGACCTCATGCAGCTGAAATGCTGTTGACTATTTTTCTTGTACACAACTCTAAATAAACTTCATATTAGCATGGTATTTACAGTACCGTACATATGCGCCAGTATAGGATCATTCAATGTAATTATTGTATGTACATAGCATTCGCATTTTGCTCATTTAATGCTGGGATATGTGGGCTGTATACACCTTTATCGTGTAGTATATTATACAATGTCGGAATGAGGTATTCAGGGCACAACAGTCAAATTTCTTGTCAAATGACCAACTGAGTTAAATATGCTTTTGAAATGAACAAACCTAGGCCACAGAAATGCCCTTTACAGCTTTTGCAACTGATCTACAACGTTATAAAGCCACATAGAGCTTGAGTATGCGAGTCAGTTTTAGAACAAGAATTAATTAACTAAGAATACGGTTGAATGCAGCCACTGTGCATTAGAGGTGGAGCTTTAATTAGCTAGCTTTGTCAAGAGGTCACTGCACAATACATAATCATTTTTGTACTTGAAGAAGCTTATGAGATCTCATAAAAAGCAGGGTTGCAAAAATATATATGTGCAACCGTCATTGGCTGAAATGTAAAGCGCAAGCGTGTATGAGAATCAATACCATGCTGCATACCTGTGGCTGCAAGCCTTTGTTTTCAAGCGTGCAGCTAAGAAGGAAAGCATTTGTGTTCTGATAGGTTGATCTACTTCAGTGGGCAAAACAAGAAACATGCAAATTATAATATGTTTATTAAGATTGCTGCATCGGACAAGCAGGACGTACCTTTCACACCATGATTAACAGAAGGCAGATATGGCACCTGACAAAACCTAGAAAATGTATCATCTGTTCTATTTAATTGTTGAGCAAGCCTGAATACCATGAGGGGCCAATGTGCCTTGGGTTTATAGGACAGGAACAGTTTTGACAATACCAAAACATGTGCTAAAGGAACAGGAGTTCGCTATGTGTTAAACCCATTGATGATTCCACTTTAAACGTGGGTAGCAATGCTTATGCCATGTCCTGCCATATACTTGTTTTCACAGACAGAGGTAACTGAAAAGCATACATCCGAATATTGAGAAGAGTATGAATTTTGTTATTCGGTATGCCGCACTTCACACAAACTACACACAGCATTAGTTTTCTCTAGCTTGCTCATTTTAATAAATGTTCTTACACAGTCTGAACTGAAACATAACTAGACAACATATTAACTATTGCAATAAAGTCTGAAATTGTGCCGGTTAGATGACGTATATGTACATATACGGGATGAGTGAGAGGCATATAAACATACTCAGTGCAGCTTTCCAACTGATTTTTTAAAGTCAATTGAGCACCCCAATTTTGAACTTTCACAGGTGGCTGTTCAACTCACTGCACATAAATTTGTCCAAATCCACTGCTTGTTCTATATTTTCCAAGGGGGACGAGAAAGAAGATGGTGCAAGATGATGGTTTTGAGAAGTTGAGGAGGAAGAAGCGAGAATAAACAGTAATGGCGACCATATGACTACCTACGCTTGGTGTCGTTACAAAGTTGGCGCAGTCTACTTCACGATCCTGTGCTAATTGCCTGATGGATCACTCCGATTTACCAAGGACAATGTGTGTCAACGTCACGGCCACCGATATGGATGGTGTCAAGCTGGTGAGCGGTGCATACTGCGTCTATGGTGGAAAGTCGGCCTGTTAGTGTGAACTTTTGACTGTTTTCCCTGAAACGTGCATATATGCTTTCGGTGACCTAGTGGCGATGAGTAGTCTCAAGATAAATAGCAGCGACCATGAACATGAAGTGGCCATCGCGCATATCAATAGGGAGCATCGCGACGCGAAAGCACAGGGAAATGGGCTCACGAAGGCAGCAGGAGTTTCCTACGAAAAAGACAAAGATGTTTGCAGAACAAAAGATATTTTCCAAGATGTGATTAATTTGCAAGAAAAGAAAAAAACAGCCAACCACAACAGCAGCTGTTGGAAGTCATAATGCAAACGGCCCACCAATAGTCTCTAAGGGCACAACCGAATTTGTAAAACCGGATATCTTCGACGGGTCATTGCCAGAGAGTGCTCAGGCCTGGCTTCATTTGTATGAATATGCCTGTGATCGTAATTGTTGGCAGGATGATGTTGACAAGGTTATGAACATGCGGTTGTATCTCGGAGGTGTCGCGAGGACTTGGTATGAGATCCGAGTGACAGAAAAGGCAGGGCATCCTTGGGTGGACTGGATAAATACTTTTTGAGCACATTTTGTGTAAGTAGGCTCGAAAGTTGGGACAGGGCAATAGCTTGCAAGTACGTTGCCGGCCCTGTTCATGACTATTTTTTTGAAACGTGGAGGCTATTGCTTGCAGCCGATTCTTCACTGTCAAACTCGTCGCTCGTGCCCCTCATCATACTAGGACTTTCAAAGCGGGTACAGCATCAAGTTCAACTTGGGGCACCACAAACACTAGAATACCTACTGCCCATTATGAAGCAATTATTTGCTTAAGAAACATTAATTATGAAGCAAACATTCCACAGCAAACGTTAATGCCAACGAAATATCTCTAGTACCCGAGTTCCGAGGCGACATTTGTTGGAAGGCAGGCAGCAAACCTGGTTCGTTTGCGGAAGACTTTTCTAAACTGAATAGAAAGAAAATGCTTAAAAAGATGCCTGATGCCCTTTCACCATCCCGACAGGAAACAATTTACCTCACTGATTGTGCCAAGCTGATATTTGTTCCCGCACAAGTAAATGGAAAGGATGTGAAAGCACTCGTGGACAGCGGAGCGTCAATCACTGTGGTTATCAAGAACGAGATCACAGAGCTAAATATAACCAAAGATTATCCTGTCATCGTCTACGGGGTATTATTGCATTGAACGATCTTGTGCTTGTAAGGAAGGGTCTACGCGGCAGCGATACAAGAACACTTGGCCCTTTCGAAGTCGTGCAAACATCGGTACAACAAGGTGTGATTGTGCTTAAGACTATCGGGTACCTAAATAACGGACAGCTAGAATTCGCTGCTGTAAGCAATGTTCTCCGCTATTACCTCAGGAGGGGTGAAGAACAAAAACCCGGGGAGTTTATGGGGGACGATAACGAAGATGACGCAAGATGACGGTTTTGAGAAGTCGAGGAGGAAAAAGCGAGAATAATCAGTATAGGCGACCGCATGACTACCTACGCTTGGTGTCGTTACATATTTCTTTCTCTTTTACGATTAGTCATGTTGGATTATATGATATATTAGAAGTCAAGTTATGTTAAAAGTTGGAAGCCATATTAATCAACACAATATCACCTTTAAAAATATAGAGGTCGTCAAAGTAACAGCAACAAAAAAATAATAGTTTCGTTGAAAACGAGGCTAATAAGCTGGTCGCCTATAGCATTCAGGAGAAACTACCTGTGGTGTCGACAATTGAGCTGTCGGGGAGGCCTAAATGGTCGGCTTAAGAAGGAATGCCACTGGCGAGGCATTTTGGAGGCCATGACACGACACTAGTACCTCTTCACAGTAGTACTGATGGTGACATGCTTGCAATTGTTGGTATACTATTATTGTAACAAAACAATCTGCTTGAAAAAATCCACGATTAAGCCACCCCTGACATGCCTCTTGGCTCTTGGATGTTGATCTCCAAGACTGGTATGCTGTGTATATCACCGCCAGTAAGCAGCAGACTAACAATACCAGAGTTACTGAAAGTAGTTACTGGGGAATCAACCATTGTAATCACCTCTGATAATTTAGTCAATGGAGCTGGAGAGCTCATCTGAATCAATTTTCTGACAGTGGAGTAACAATTCACCATATTTTGCAACAATACATTTGTGTTTTCTTGAAATGACCTTCGTTTCAAGAAATATGGCTTCTTAGATACCATGTGCACCTTTAGAAGCATGCCTAACAGTAATTGGCAATTTAATCTCTTCATCATGGGTGATAAAAAATCTCAAAAGGCAAAATGCTGCTCAGAGAACGATGCGTCCTTTGAAATAGCATTTGGTGCTTTTACACACCATGCTATATTGAAGGTCACATTTAGAGAGAGTGAATAGCATAATTAGGCCTATAATTTCCTGCCCATAATGATCCTTTGTATAGACGTGCTGTGAAAAAGTATTACATGAAGCTAAACTGACTCAGCGGAACTGCTAAGTTTACTCTATTCGTTGAACCAGGAATAGCATTTCTTTCCATTCATATTTGGTGAGCCAAAATTCCTGTGCTCACATGGTTAAAATTACCTATTTTCTGATGGTAAATTGCAGTTAGGTATACCGTGTCTCTGACAATGCTGGCAAAACTGATGCAGCTGGGCTGTCAAATTTCAGCGTAAACATGTGTGTCACGTTGGAGCGAATTTTCCGGTGGTATAAAGGTGGTAAGTGAGTCTTGCTCAAGAGGTGTGGGTGGATACATGTTCTTCATGTTGTTGTGCGCTTGGTTATCTGCCATGACATTGAAAGAGCGAGAGCTGCGTCCTTGTACACAGTGTATGCGAACATTAAAAGAAAAGTTGCAGTGGCTTAGCTCGGCTATGCCAGGATATACGTAGCGTTAGCAAAGGTTCAGCTGATTATTCTTAGCTTATTCTTAAGATTATTCTTAAGATAATATTATTCTTATGAGTCAAGCTTCTCCGTTCTTCTGCACTGTTGAGCAGCATTTGCGCTCTCCTTCTCCATGGCTATACCACACTGGCAAACGCCAGTCAGAAGCGCAGCGGCTCCAGCGCAGTGTCAGACGGCGACTGCACAGCGAGCGCGCGCCGGCGCCAGTGCGTCTACCACGGCTACGACGTCACTCCTCTGGAATGCGCAGACCGGCGGCGGAGTGCGCGAGAGGTGCCGGCTCCGGTGGCTCCGGTGCGCAAGCCGTGTGACATCACTGATCCTTGCGCATGCGCAGCACGGCTCTTGATGTGCCGCGCGAAACGGGCTTGGCTAGGCCAGTGTAGCTAACGCTACAAAATCCTGCCCTCGTGTGGTTCAAATCCAGTGCCAATGCAGCTCCGCTAACGTGAAACCTGGGCAAGTGCGAAGCAGTGATGCGCCAGCGTTGTTGCTCGATGCACGCATGCAGCTCGGCGTCCATGCAAAAAAGAAGTTCCGGAGCTTGCCAGCTGCTTATAAAGCCCTGTTCCTTCTCTCTTGCCACACCACGCGCGCTGATAGGATGCTGGAGTAGTGCTGGAGTGAGGAGGAATCGAGCGCTTGTGGGGTGGTGGCGCCCTCTCTTGCGCTGAGCTCTCTCACGAATTCCGTGTCAGAGATTTCAGCTAAATGACTATATATTCCATACGACCTTACCGGGTGTATTTATCATTTAAGAAGTATAAGAGGATGTAAAAACATTTTAGTGGTATATTTATTCTGCCTGTGCTTGTCTACTTAGTTATAGGTGCCTATATTGAAGTTTCAGAGGCTAAAAATGCATTTGTCCGAGTTTTGTCCTGATTTATTTCGTTTATAATGTTGACATCACCTGGATAATATGGCCCAACGTAGCAGAATATTGCCACTAATACTTTGCAGCTGTTATAGTGCCGGTATGGCGACGATGGCTTGACGACAATGGGATGACGCTACTGAAGTGATGACGATGTTAAAGCCGCAGCGTGAAAACGATTGTGTGACGACGATCGCGTGATGACGACGGCATCATGAGAGTCGGGGGACAAAGTGACGTTACAAAGCTAATTCAATTTCTCAAAGGAAAATGCGTCGTAAATTACGACTTACACACAACCTACAGACGTGATAGCATCGGAATGTAAATTGAATATACCAGACAACATAATTATGTTACGCGGAAACTCAAAGACAGACCCCTTTTCGAGCTGTCGTTTGAGGTCTGCCTTAGCGGGAGCGCCGCGCCCCGCTCGGTTCCTTGCAACAAAATCCAGATGGCGCTCGCCTCCGCGCATCCGCGGCAGCGGCGGATACCACCATGCGGCGGAAAGAAAACCAATAACCAGAACGCTCACATTCGTGCATATACCGTGCGCCGCCAGCGTTTACAGGTAAACATTACGCTTACATAAGCTGCAGTTGCTGGATAGCGTGAGTAGCAGTCAGGGATTTTTGAATGATATCACGTTCCACTTTTAAAGGTGAAGCTGAAGCGTCTTCCAATTTTGTACCGCTGCTTTCGCAACAGTTGATCTCACTGCACAGTTTCACAGGTTAGTGGGTGCTGCAGCGCTCGTAACTACCAGACGACAGGGCGCAGTGTGGCACCTTTAACATGCCTTCACTTTCCTGATTGGTAGAAGAAGACCGTAGCTTCCACAGTGCCGCAAGAAAGCACTGGAACAGAGTATAGCTCTTTTAGATGCTTAAACTTAAGATGCTTAATATACTTAATCTAGGCACTGTAGTTTAGCTGCGGCACCAAATGCGTATTTATATAAACTGCTCGACGAGTTTCCCGTTCTGATCTCGTCGAAAACCTCCGAGCCACCCCCAGAGGCACCGGCAACAGTCACCAACGCCGCGCGCGTTCGGTGCGAACGCGTGCAAAATGCTGACGGCGTCGACAACAATTGTGCGCGTTGCTGGTGCTGCTGCATGTCGAATTTTATACAGCTGATAAAACCACTATCCTTACTCCGTATAGCTCTCTACTAATTGGCTATCGCAATTGATGCTTCGCCTTTCGGGTGAAACTGCGACATTTTTTGTTAATTAACCGATTATGCATTTCTATTCATTGTGCATGTAATGTCTGCCTCTTCGAGTAGACCCGCTCCTGGACTAGAATTGCGCTATCTGCCACAGGCATATAAAAAAGAATTTGTTCGCTGAAACAGCCTGTATATATGCCGACAGAATTCTCTTATTCTTTAAGCGGACATTTACTATCTCAGGTTACATCTAGTTGGTAAATTTAGCGAGAAGGTTGTGGAGTGACATGCAGCTTCTAGTCGTACTCCTTCAATTATTTATTTTACTTTTCAATTGCGGCATTACCAGGAAGCCATCTTATGGCATATCGCGGCATTTTCCTGGTCCATCCACGCTTGAATCTCCATCGCTCTGACATAGGCAATCTGGAGGGCAACCAGTAGAGTTCCCATTTACTTTAAACTGGCACTGGAACAAAAAAGAAAGGTCGTATTTAGTGAATAATGAACTGGGTAGTAAACCGCATACGAGGACGCAATAGACCAAGGAGAAAAGGTTACCTATAAATTTTAGAGTGAACACGAAAGATGCGTGTCAGCTTTGATATAAATAGAGAGTTTTAGAATAGGGGCCCCAAAGAGCTTTGCGGGTGTTAGCGTTGGTGCATGCAAGAGTGAAGAGCTTTAGAATAGGGCTTTGCGTTTGCGAATAGCGTCTTGCGCTTGCAGCGCCACTACGGTGTCAAAGAAAAGCTATTATAAATATTAAAATAAACTACACAATTTTATGATAGGAAGAGTAACTTTTACGTTCATGGTTTTGCGTTGAATTACAACTGAGAGGTTATTGTATTAGCAGCAAGCGATTTGTTGCGCCTAATTTTGAGTAACCAACTTGACGTGCCTTCACCAGCCAAGCTAATCCACGTTAGGCCTACGAGCGATGAAATGGACACTCGAATTCGGAATCAGCGGCGCCTAATGAATCAATCTTCATTACACACGTTAGTTGAGAGAAAGCGATAACCGCAGTCATTTCTCCTAGCTTACGAACTTCACGCGTTACCAAGAATCAAGCCGAGTTTGGTACTCGGAGAGCCGTCGATCGCTTCGATGGGTGTCGCCATGTTTGTTGACGCAAAGCTTTTGGGGCTGCTTTTGGGGTACCCGCTAAATCAGTGAAATAGCATGCCTAACGCAAAACCCAAATGTAGTTAGCGTCTCGCGCATGCGCAGTGGTGTCGACGCTATTTCTTTGGGACCCCAAAACGTCTGGGGCCCCTATTCTAAAACTCTTATAATGATGTCTGGCAGCTACTTGCACTTCAGTCAAAAGGTTTACTCTATTATATTGTGTCTGCGATTTTTTTTCCCATGGAATCCAGAGTAATATTCACTACGTCACAATAGATGCGTCTTGTGACACGGGCTTAGGCCCGATTCACTCAATAAATGCTAGCCTTCGCTGCCAGAGGCGTGTAGTTATTTGAGCGATTCGAAAATGTAGATATCAAATGGTAATAGTTCACAAAGAAATGAAGTGCCTTCCCAGAGTTCCCACAAACAAGCCAGTTAATACGGTAAGCGTGGAGGCCAAAGTTGGCTGTTTCCTAGATGGTATGCTCGACCGAGCGACAGAGTGGCCTCTACGGAAGGCAGTAGTGAGAACATTTATTGCGCTCCTCCGCAATGGAGGCTTAAAGGAAAAGGCACGCGCATGGTACAATATACAGTACTCGTTATATTTGTAATGTTGAACTTTTATAAAAGAAACGTATATCAGGAAATGATGATGAGGATGATTTATTGGCATCCACTTTGAAACGAGGCGGGGACACATTGTCCCTTAACCTGTTAAATCCCGACTTCGCGGATGGATGGATAGGTGGATGGATGCTAGAAGCGTCCCCGTTGCTGGGTTGCGCCACGAACCTCTTGCTATTATATTGCCTAATGTCCTACCTATGCTAAAAAGTCACAGGCCTGTGCGGCACACGCAGCACAGTCATAGATAGCGTAAGCTGGTGGAGCCGCTCAAGAGTAGCTCCAATTTCGGCACCATGCACAACAGGGTCTTCGCGGTTAATTCTCTTCGCCTCGTTTTGACGAGAACGATCTGAACTGTCCGCCCGGCATCGACGGCAAGCTGCGGCTTATAATTCTCTCTGCACAGCAGTCTGCTGAGCCCTACGATGCCTGTTTGTAGCCGCGCACGTAGCTCTACGATTCACTTCTTCAGCAGCACTTCGCACCTTGCGAGGAGACGCCATAATGTGTACCGTAGAGATATCTAGAATACGTGGCGCACATCTAACACCGGGAGCGCGTTGATTGCGCGCCTCGTCTGAATCGCATATCGTCGACTGTGCCTGCGCACACTGCGCTTGCAGGCGCCTTAATTAGATGGTGCCACCATATTGGCGGAGGCTCGGGTCGTGTGCGCCTGCGCGCCTGCCTAGGGCGCATTTATAGGGCATTTTTCCGCTGCCTGATAGCAAGCACTTCCGTGGCTCAGTGGTATTATCCTACTCCCACACAGCGGGCGCGGGTTCGATCTCGGCGGCAACCGGGTATTTTTTTAACACGAAAGTGTTTTATGCCGGGGTCCACCAAGACTTCACTGACGTATTTCCGTCACGGAAATACGTCATAGAACATAATACAAAGAAAGAAACCAGAAGAAAAAGTTCCACAAACATGCAAAATTTGGAAATCGAACCCACGACCTCTCGGTCCGCGACGATAGATCGCCGAGCGTTTAACCCATTGCGCCACAAACGCATTTGCAGAGAGCTACACAGACGCGCCTTATATATCTAACACTCCTCCGTGTACCCGCGCTCTTGCTCGGGGTGGTGCCGCCGCCTACGAGCAGAAAAGAGAAGTACTGCATTATGACACTAACGCGCACCGACAGTGAATGCTTCGGTGGTCTCAGCACTACGACGCCTCGACGCCAGCATTCGAAGGGACGCTGGCATCAAGAAGCACTACCAACGCCAAGGTGGCGTTCACCGTACTCAGCACAGCGGAGCGTGGCCTCCGCAATTAGCTCTGAAAATGTTTCTGAAGTTGATCGCGGAGGCTGCAATTACGACGCGCTGTACGCGCTGATTTGACTCGGTGACGATTCAGTTACGTGCTTTGTCTTGCGCGTTGTATTAGTGTGTCAGTTACGTGCTTCGTCTTTCGCGTTGTGCTAGCGTGTGCAGCGTAGTGCAGCTTCCATATGCACGACGGTTGCTCATGGTCATCGACGTTGGTAGTCGTGATGGAGGAGACGTGCCACCAGGCGTCAGCGTGGGTGCATCAACGCCTAAGGGCGCTTTAGCCACAAAACACCAATAGACATTATATATCAATGTGCAATAAACATTACACTACTTCTGTGAAGACACGTTTCACTTTCGTGTTCTATACCGATTCCTATATAAGAGGGATCAACCACATTTTTTTTTTCTAATTTCTGGCAATAGCGGTTACGGACACGGCCGCCGTCAGCGGCGGTGGTGGACACCATCGCGAACCGGAAGGGCTGTTGGAATGAGCCCATGAAAGCCTGCGGTGTAAAAAAAACACGAAGGATTCCCTTCAGCAGACCTTCTAAACCCCTATGCGGAACTTTGATTTTGTACGCCACCGTTGTTTGTCGTTTCCCTATTTTTCTTCTACCAATCTTCCAATCGATCCATACTAATTCCCATTGCGGACATGTTTACTTTCCACTTGCACTCGCTGAACCCAAGGGCTTCAAGGAGGCCAGAAGTGCCTGGATTGACTGCTGTGCCGATACCTGTACATTCTAATAAAACATGCTCCATCGTTTCCCTAGCTTTACCGCAGCAAGCACATGCTTCTTCTTTCTTCTATCTCACTTTATAAGTGCGTGTTCTAAGGCATCCTCATTTCACTTCGAAAAGTAAAGAGCTTCCCTTTGAGTTGTCATACATTTCTCCTTTCCTGATTTTGTTTTTTCCTCTTAAGTAGTTACTCATAGCATTTTTTTTCCATTGCCACCACCTATGAGATTATCTCAGCCTCCCTGACTATGCGCTTGACGTTCTTTTTTGCCATGTTGCTCACCATACTGGTCGCATACTTGCTGGTAATCTTCGTGGATCTTTTCCTCCACTTTGAATGAATGTTTTTCCTGTACAAATATCGCAACACTCACCAAGACGATTTACTTTCTTCCATATTTCTCAGTCCTCCTTCATAATAATTTTTATACTCAGCTTCCCTCACTTCAAAACTAGTCCAGCCCGTATCACTCAAACTTGTCCTGCCCATAACCCTGTCCCACTGACCTTTGTTTGCCATCGAGTTGCGATTGTACCACTGACTTCAAGCAAACAACTGCATTTTCAAATGTAAGTGCTGGAATTATTCCACCTGTCCACATACCCCGGAGCGCTTCGTACCTATTGTATCCCCATAACGCTCTGTGTCTCATTATGGCGGCATTTCTATTCCCCTTTGCTGTTATTGTTCTATCCTGTGTTCATATATCTATTGCCTTCGTTTAACCATGTACCAAGGTATCTATGTTATTTTGCCCGAGGTATGTCCTGGCCCTATATTAACACTGTCTGTTCACTGTTCTCTTTGAATACCATAACACTCGATTTTTAACGCTAAATTTCATACTTAAATTCTCGCCTTCCTGTCCACACATATTAGCCAGACGGTGCATATCACTTTGCTTGTCAGCTAGCAACACGATGTCGTCCGCATAAAACAGACCTGAAAGCTGCTGCTCTACTATTGTACCCGCCTGTTTGTATAAGATATTAAACCCGATATGGCTTATCTCTAGCGCCCTTTCCATCCTTACCATGCACATCATAAACAGTAGCGGGGATAGAGGGCACCCCTGTCTCAATCCCTTGATTACATGAACTTGCTCCTCGCTCCTCATCCCTTGCCATTCTACGCAAACTGTATTTTCTAGATAAATCTCTCTCGGAAGTTGTATACAGTCGTTGTGTATGCCTTCGCCTTCCAGAATATGCCACAATATGTTGCGGTTTACGTTGTCATACACTCGGCGAATGTCTAAAAAACATGTCTGGCTGTCTCCTTTCTTTTCTGGATATGTCAATACACTGAGTCAAAACAAATAAGTTATCATCCAGACGCCTACCGATTCTGAAGCCGTTCTGAAGTTCTCCCAATATGTCATTATTCTCTGCCCACACTTGCAGCTTTAATTTAATCTCCTGCATTGCTAACCTGCATATTACCGATGTAATGGTCAACATCTATATGAGTGAATTCTATCTTTTTACCCCTTACCTTTATAAATTAAATTTATTCTACTTTGTAGCCAACTGTCTGGTATTCGTCCATCTTTTAAGGTTTTTTCTACTGCTTTCAACAGCGCTGCGTTACTTTTTCGTCCTTGTTCATTTATTCAGCCTAATGGGAACCTCGTCTGGCTTTGCGCTTAGGAATTTTCTCTTCAGCTTTCTACCAGTTGGAAATTGCCGGCACCAGCTCCTTTTCCATCTGGTTCTCTTTCATATTCTTTTTTTTGCCTGAAATACAACCTCGTCATTGCCTTGGAAAGATTCGGCTGTTATTTTTCCGATGTATTTAATGCCGCGTCCCTTTCCAGTTTATTTCCATCTTCGTCTAGGATATGTTGCTGTATTGTTCCAGAATTTCTCCGTAATAAGTTTATGTGGTTCGTAAATATTCTAGGTGCGGCTTTCTTTTTCTCACGTATTTCTACAACCAACGTTCACTTTCACGTTTACCTTTGCTTGAGCCAGTATGTGAACCATAAATTGTTTCTCCCGGTATATTTCCCATTTTCTGTCTACTTGATCCTGCGACAACTGCGCTTTTTTTGCCTGCCTGTGCTCTCGTGATGCTTTCTGTCATTCCGCGATCACTTCTCGTATCTCCCTGTTCCACCAGATGTTCGGTTATTTCTTCCTTTCCAGAGGGCATGTTGCTTCTCTCCATATTTCTGCCGTAATTAGACTTAGAAGCTCACTATATTCCCATTCAATGCTTGGCCGTTTGCCGAGTTCTTCCTCGACTCTTCTCACTATATTTATTTGTCCAGCGTTCAAATTTGGACTGGCCATTCTTCACTCCTTGCTCTCTTTTCCAGCTACATATCCCATTTTCAAAATGATGCCTTTATGGTCACTTCTTATGCTGATATACCTTTCCTCGTCAATGACCATTTCTGTCAACTTATCATAAATCCCTTCTGCCATCGGACAGTAATCAATGGTCAATTGCTGGCTTTCCACTTCCTGCGTGGTCTGCCCATCACACTAACGAGGTTATGCTGCTCGATAACGAGGTTATGCTGTTCACAAAGATCTAGCACTGACTTCCCGCTGTTGTCGGTACAGCCATCTAGATGGTGTATGCGTGTATTCATTTCTGTCATGAGGTGCATGTGCGGTGTTACAGAAAACGGGCGGAGACAACGACGACGATGAAGGCGCGAGCATGATCGGGCAATGGCAACCGAAAAAGGAAAAGGAAAAAAAAATATTGTTCCTCTGAATGCGCTGAGAGAAGATTAAGGATATATCTGCACAATCTTCCTGCTCGATGACCTGCGCCACCTAGAGGGGTGACCCCGAAGTCTATGCGTATCATCCGAGATGCGTGGTGCATAGATGCATGCGAACACTAAAAATAATCACTCACCCCACACATTCCTGACTCATCTTCTGAAGCAAATAAAAATTGAGCATCGGCTCCTTGAAATTCTCAGAGTTTGCTATGCAAGCGGCTCGACTGAGTCAGTAGTTAACGGTCCTCTCTCAGAGCAGGTTCGTCTTCTGTCATAAGGGAGGCAAGTGCAGACTTATTCTCACTTTTTGTTTTGTTTGTAGGTGGAACGGCTTGGCACGCGTTTCGTTCAGGAACATAGCTTAAAAGGGTTCCATTTGCTGTCGAACGAAGTACGTCTTACCTATGCCGACGATATGGCATATGGTTTGCCCTGATAACAGCCTGGAGAGGCCTTTGCAAATACGCAGCAGCGTTGTACTGTTTCTGGCGCAAATAATAATACCGAGCAGAGTTATAGCTTTTGGTTAAGCCATTAATGCACGATGTCTTGTCAGTATACGCTGCGATTCAATGGAAAGACGATCTGCCGTATATCGGAGTACCACTCTTATAGTAACGAAACAGCAGCACCAATATGACGACAGAGGTCACAAAAATACAACGTAAAGCAAACGCGTGGCAGAGGGGGAAGATGTCACTATTTAGTCGTGCTCACTGTTGTCGGCAACACGATAGTTTTTGCCTGTTTGATGTGTGTTCCACAAGTGTTGCAATGTCCTGCGGTTTGTCTGCAAGTATTGCACAGTGTTTTGCTACACTTATTTGAAGATCACGTTGCGAATCCATGCGATCGGACAACCTGTTTCTTTCCTTGCACGTGAGGCCCTGGTTTGGCTCACGTCTCATTCAGATATCTTGTTCCCTGATTACCTTTTAAATGCGAATCATTTCTTGGCGAACATTTGCTACTTTGACAGTATCTATCTATCTAGCCGCCTACGACTTTGTGCTCTCATGGTCGTATGGTTAACATGGTATGTACCAAAATTGTCATATATGACAAAAGTTAGGATGGCTGTGCGTTGGGTTTGTTTATGCGCGGTGTATCCTTGAAGTCGAACGTTGTGGGTGTTGGTTTCCTGTAGCGCAATGACATCGGGATGGTCCTGTTTGATGAATTCTTGTAGGTTTGTATAGCGCAGGAGGAAGGACCGACATTTCCATTGCCAGATGCGCAGGGGTTTTTGCGGGCTCTTAGTTGTGGTCTTAGGTGTCACCATCATTATCCTCTTCAGGTTCACAGGCAGAGTCACGGATGGGTGAGATCGAGCGGGATGCATTGCGACTGTTCGTGTGAGCCTTCTTTCTGCCCTGCTCGGTGGCGTTGAGAAGGCTGTCGAGGTAGGACTTGGTGACCTAATTGTTCTTCGCGTGCGCTATGAAGTTGCTGACCTGGGCTGTTAGGCCGGTCATCTGGCATGTGAGAGTGGTGACTTGATTTGCGAGGGAGACGACTTGCGTGGTGCAGCCGGAGCTGCCGGCCGCTTCGGCGTAATTTACGCGTTTTCGCGAACGTGACCGCGACCGCTATCTTGATCGTTATCTTGACGTGGGCCTGCTACTTCTTGTGGTGCTACTAGCGGTGTTACTTGAGTTGGAGGTGTATACATTGGCAGCGCCGAGTTCAGAGAAGTCGTCGCGGTTTGAGCTTCATCGACTGTCTCGTTCTTGAATCCTATTTTGCCATTGCTGTTTTACTGGTTAAGGTGGTGGGTTAGGCTTGAGCTTTTTTGTTTTGCAGTCTTTCCTGGCTGTTTCATGTCCTTCTCCGCAAATCTTGCCCGTGGGTTGGCAATCATGCTTTGAGGGCTGGTTTGTTTGGCCACATTTGTTACAAAAATTTGGGTTTGGTTTTGGGCAAACATTTTGGGTCCGAGGTTGCCACAGGTTCGGCAATACTGAACTGATTTGCGGTAGGGCTTGCATCGGTAGTCGCCGCTCGGATAAATGATGCTGTAGGGAACGTGTGGGCCCTAAAAATAGATGACCGCCACCGTAGACTGTCCAAGCATGCGAGCGTTGATGACTGCATAGCGCTCTGGTACACCGATTCCATCCATTAGCTCCGCACTGCAGGTTCCTGGCGTGATGCCGTAGGTAAAGCCTTTGCTAACATATTCGGGTAGACGCGAGTTAGCTTTCACGTTGTAAATGCTGCCTCCAAGCTGTATGTTGGTGATCTTGGCCAGGCTTTGAGCGTAGGTCTTATTGGCTGTACTTGCAATAATGAGGTTTTCTTCTTTTTGCATATGTATGCGGACGGTGTCGTGGAATTCTTTTTGTGTTATACCACTGGATCTTTTCCGACTGTGTGAGCGACTGCTACGAGTGATCATTTGGCGAGTTCAAGGCCAGCTTGTGGGCGATAGACGATCTTGATGTCGTCTTTTATATAATTTTTTATGAACTTTTATATGAACTTTTATATTGTCAGGAAACACTTGGGGAAGTCAGCGTTCGTGACTAGAACGATAAAGCAGCGAGAGGCAGCACAGCTGATCGAGCACCGAAACAAGGTTTATCTCTCGTCGTAGTTCTCGCTGCCATAGCCACATCCCCACTGCTCCTTATTTCACAGTACAGTTATCTCCCCCGCGGAAGAGGAAGCCGTCCCGTCGACCTAGGAGTAGCACAACACAGGCGGATCACAGTACGGCTTGAGACGCTGGACATGCACAATGTCGCATCCTCGACGGTGATGATCCAAAGATAGCTCGAGGGGTTCGACGATATAGTTGACTGGAGACGTTTGGCTGATCACGCGGTATGGGCCCTGGTACTTCGACGCGAGTTTCGGTGACAGTCCAGGGGTAGGGGCTGGAACCCAAAGCCACACTAACAAGCCGGGAGCATAGGATGCAGGAGCATGGGAAGTTTCTCGATGGTACTTCTGGCGTTGCTGGTCTTCGGACGTAAATATACGTGGTAGCTTGCGACATTCTTCTGCGTGTGCTGCAGCTTCAGACAAGGTAGTGGTTTCTGTGTTGTAAGGGCGGTACGGAAGGATAGTGTCCATTGTGGAAAAATGTTCGCGTCCGTACAGGAGGAAGAAGGGCGAAAATCCTGTGGTAGTCTGCGTGGCGGTATTATAAGCGTAGGTCAGAAATGGTAGAACATGGTCCCATTTCGTTTGGTGCGCTGCAACGTACATGGCCAGCATGTTACCAAGAGTTTGATTAAATCGCTCGGTCATGTCATTAGTCTGCGGAGGTTGTGCAGTGGTGGTGCGATGAATGGTGCGGCATTCTTCGAGAAGAGCCTCGATGACGTCGGAGAGGAAGACGCGGCATCTGTCACTGAGTAATTCCCTGGGAGCTCCGTGGCGAAGGATGATATGGCGCAGGAGAAACCAGGCGACGTCACGTGCAGAAGCGCTGGACAAAGGGGAAGTTTCCGCATAGCGCGTAAGATGGTCGATGGCCACGATTACCCAGCGGTTGCCGTCTGATGTGGTAGGCAGAGGTCCATAAATGTCGATACCCACTCGATGAAAAGCACGTGCTGGGCAAGGCAAAGGCTGCAATGGAGCGGTTGAACGACGAGGGGGATCTTTGCGGCGTTGGCAAACAAGCCAGGAGCGGACATAATGACGGATGAATCGATACATCCCTCGCCAGTAGTAATGAAGGCGTAGACGCGCGTATGTCTTTAGTACACTTGCATGGGCGACAAGGGCGACTCTGATGCTTGACTGGCTGGCAGAAGAGAGAGTTGGCATGTCACTTCTTCTCGTACAAATTGCTTGATTTGGTCGAAGAGTGCTGAGCTGGAAGGAGTAGCACTGACACCATCACTCAGAGCTGAAAGCGCGACGTCCGGAGCGGAAGCGCGGCGCGTAGAATGCCGTTGTTTGCGTAGCTCTTCATAGCTCTGGCAAAGCGTTGTGAGTTCGTTGACCGTCTGAGGATTCTTTGCCAAGAGCATTTGGAAGGCGTCATCGTCTATGCCTTTGAATGTGTTCTTGATTTTGTCCTCTTCGGTAATATCTGGATTGATACGCCGGCAAATGTCAACTACATCTTCAGTGTAGCAGGTAAAGTTTTCGCCCTTTCGTTGGGCACGACAGCGAAGCTGTTGTTCAGCCCGAAGTTTGCGCACAGCAGGGCAACCGAATACTTCTTGAAGTTTCGTTCGCAATGCTGTCCAGGTAGAAAAGTTAGCCTCATGGTTGCGCAACCAAAGATGGGCGACCCCAGAGAGGTAGAATGGTACGTAAGCAAGCTTGTCAGCGTCATTCCATTTGTTGTGGGTACTCACTCGGTCGTACGATGACAGCCAGTCCTCTACGTCATGATCGTCAGTGCCATTGAAGATGGGACGATCCCTTTGACGTGGCGCACCTGGACAGACGACCGGAGGTGGTGCCGGGGGTGGATCGGTAGGACCAGTCTCCTCAGGCATGGGAGATGTGACAGGGATTGTCCGGCTTCGGAGATCCAGGTTTGCAACAGGTCCAGCACCTCCACCAAATGTCACGAAGCACTTGGGGAAGTCAGCGTTCGCGACTAGAACGATAAAGCAGCGAGAGGCAGCACCGCCGATCGAGCACCGAAACAAGGTTTATCTCTCGTCGTCGTTCTCGCTCCCGTAGCCACATCGCCACTGCTCCTTATTTCACAGTACAATATGAACAATTTTATGAACTTTCTCAACATCTATATCAATATTTTTTTAATTCCGAATATCAGCCACTTCGCCGATATTTAATGGTTTGGGAAAATATTGCGGCAGAACCCATCTCACGATGACTGTTGATGGCAATGTTCGCATTGATTCAATGTAGCAACACTACGTGTTGCCGCTACCGAAACTAGTTATGTATGAGGCGTGTACTGCAGCAGAACTCCTGCTTCGCGCTTCCTAAGAACACTCGGCGCCATCTAGCACTGCCACGCCGAAGCCTGCGGGCACCCTCCAGAATGCATGGCGTGCCGGTGCATGCGAATGCTGAGAAATGCTTAATGCGGCAACCGAGCTCCTCGCTCAAGATTCTTTATGGATACGCTGCGCCATCTATCGGCACTGCCAACAAGTTCGCGCGTATCCTCCGAGACGAGAAGCTTGGCGGGCCGGTGCCTGTGAATGCTGAGAATGGTTCCTTCGGTTGGCTGCACACTCTGTAGCACATATTCAGTGACGCAAGTTGGCGAGAGGTTCATTGAAGAGCGGCACATACCCAGTGCGTTCAATGCGCAACTGGCTGAGGCATCGCGTTGCTGTCTTTGAGAAATCCTTATGACATGGGTCCAATTCCGCTCACGATCGCTGAAATGTAAGGGTTCGTTTTCGCCGTTCTACAGCAGCAGATTTACCAGCGGCTGATACCTAGTTACCCAAGTTGTTGTCAAAGACGTTTTTGCCGAGCGGCACACACCTACAGGAATATACCTAGTTACTCAAGCGGGCATCGAATAAGATCATTGGAGGAGACAAACACGGACCTGGTGGCGCCTATCCAGTGCTCTATGTCAGCATCAAAGTTTCGTCGAACAGTGATACCTACTCAGTTCCACGTCTACAGTGACCCATTTCGGCGTGAAATAGGTTATTTTGTAGAGCGGCACGTATTTACATATTGCCACATACTATTGGCTTCGAACCCTGTTACCTCAGCTCAGCACCCAGGTGCGCGCGCTACCTATTCGACCACGGCCTATCCAGGTAGGTGGTAAAACAGATACAAACATGGATAGATACGTACATAGCTCTTGGAAGGTGCGTGAGAAACTCAAGGGATGCTAAGGCAGTAAAAAATATTTGAAAAGCTAATAACCAATTATTTCTGTTTTAGATGTAAAGCTTGTCTTCATTATTCGGAGCTAAATCATTTTAGATTTAACAATTTTTGTAGCAGCTTTAAGCATGCTTGCTTTCACACCTTACGTGAAAATTCGGGTTGCGCTTGAGTAAGGGAAGAATTTTTCTTAAAGAACGTTCTATGAAATGACATCTGGTGTAATACTGCAACGAGTAAAATTAAAAAGAGACGATAAGAGACGGTCGAGTGGCAAGGGTGGTGCAGTATGTGGTTGAGTATTATCAGTGGTAGTGGTTGTTCTATTATGAGTAACAGCATTAATTGTTCAGGTAGCAGTAATAGCAGTAGTAGGGGTAGTGGTGGTATTAGTAGTAGCGGTATAATTACTAGCAGTTCCAGCAGCACGGTATTGCAGTGAGCCTGAACTGAGAAAAAAAATGAAGCTACTGGTTAAGAATGAAAGGCTACAATCATATTGGTTGGAGCATAGCAAAGAAATGCTTCAGGTTAAAGAAACTCAAGTCCTGCTCGCGGATCACTTATTGTCTCTTATTGTACTGAGTGGTTATCTTTTATCGCCATGAGTGATCGACGCTGGCGATAATCGTGGGGCGTCATTAGAGTAAATGCGTGAGGACAAAAATTTATGAAGAAAAAGTCGCAGTTTTGCCCAAAAGGCGAAGCATCGATTGCTATAGGAAATTAGTAGTCAGCTAAACGAAGTAAGAATAGTAATTTTATCGGTGAGATGAAGATATAAACATTCGCTT
>NC_051156.1:38633914-38682527 GCF_013339745.2 Dermacentor silvarum
CCCAGTTCTTTCAGCCAAGTGTCTTGGATACGTCTTCACGAATGAACGTGCGCTGGCTTAAACTGTCTACAATTCCACGAATGTAGGCCCTCTGCTTTTGTCCGATGATCCATGCCCGAAATGTCTGCAATAAAACCTCCGCATCCACGAACGAACGAGAGCTGGTATGAAGACTGTTCGCGGTTACGGGTCTTTTTTGTTCCGTCTTCTTAGGTTTCCACTTGGGATCGCACATTGAGGAGACGTGTCTTCCTCCGCATGTTCCACACTTGACTTTTCGATAACAGTCTTTGGCAAAATGTCCTCTCACGGTGCATCGATAACATCGGTTTTCTGTAGACAATTTCTTCAACTTTTCTTCATGGTTCATGCTGCTGTCACAAACTGGAGTTGAGTGATTTGAAGACCCACAGAAGAGACAGTCCTTGTCTTTAACTTTCGAGGAAGATTGCAGGACAGCTGCTGTTGGTAAGGTGGAGTGCAAGTTTCTTCTCTCCTCGGGTGGTTTAGCGCATTTCTTTCCTTTAAAGTCATGAACTCCACTTCTTTCTCGGCTTTCAACTTCCACGCGAAAATAGGTCAAGAGTTCTTGCAACTCCTCATCGGCTGTCGCTGTCGTTGAATCTTGCTGTTGTACAGAGCCTGAACTGTCGATAGCAGACGGTGATGACTTTGAACTGGCTTCTTTTCGGTAATAGCCAATGACAATGTCTGCTGGCAATGCTTTCAATAGAATGTCCGTCATCATAGTTGCATAGCTTGCAGGACTGACGTTCAGACCTTTCAGGCCTCTGATATGGCACTGCACATAATCCAATAGCCTTCGAAGATTGTATACATCTTCTGAGGAAGCAACTGCTGGTAGTGTGCGCAGACGGCGTAGATGCTCCTGCACAATGCGACGCTTATCGCCAAAACGACTCTTTAGAATTTCGATGGCGTCTTCGTAGCACTCGCCTGTCCCTTGTAGACCAGAAATTGAAGCTGCTGCTGTACCGCTCAGAAGATTCTTCAGATATTGAAATCGTTCTCCTTTCGTCAGCTTTTCGTTTTCATGCACAGATGCCTTGAATTGCTCCCAAAAAGCAGGCCAGTGGTAAAGCTGTCCGTCGAATGTCTGCAACTGTAGAATTGGAAGCTTGATTGACTTGCGCGGCGCGCGATCATCGAGTGCATTTGATGAACCTGCAGCTGCGGAAGGCGCAGTCGTAGAACACTGATTTTGACGGAGTAGCCACTCCCGAGCCTTCAGCTCCCCCAACATTCCTCGCGCAGCATCTTGATAAGTCAACACAGTTTCAATTCTGTCGCGAACTCGTCCTCAGGGATAGCTTCTTCGAGATCGGCGTTAAGCTTGTCCAAGTCCTCATTATTTGCGTGTAGTCGTTCGATCAAAGATGAAATCTTTGCACTGTCAGCGCTTTCAATCACGGCTTTCGCTTCATTGATGAGACGCGTATTCATCTGGCGTCGCGCCGTTCGCTTTTCTTTAAGGACCTTGAGGCGGTTCATCTTGTGTTACAACAATGTTTGACCTCGCTCACCTTCCCAGATGAATGCTGAGTAGGCGTCTTATCACGGCGAAGGGTAACGGCGGATGGTCCAGTTCGGTCGTACCGGCTGGCTTTCGGAGGAGGTTTCCGCTGTCCCTACGACGTGCTGTCTTCGCTTTCAAAGTTCCCGATGAGCACTCCAGGCGTGTAGAGTCCCAGCGAGCACTCCCGGGTTTCGGCACCAGAATGTAGAATAAATGGTCACGGCCTATGATGAAACACAACTGTATTTACATTATGTACAGTAATTGAATCGAATGCTGTCCATGGCGGACGCTGTCTCTTTTTCTACTTTGTCGTCTTCTTCGTGCGTCCGTGCTCCCGCGTGCCTTGCAGTTGGCTTCTTCTTTTTCTCTAGCTCTTCGAAGAAGGGGAAATATTCAATAGGGCCGAGCCAGCGCAGTGTAAATAGATAGCCGCATGAAGATAGTGGTGCTGGCTTCTCCGATTGGTCCACTTCGCCTTACTTAGCTTGCGGTGAGTGGTCGAAAATCGCGGCGGCGTGCAACGGAAGGATGAGAATGCCGCTAAAGCGGATCCTCAGCAAGGAAGAGTTGGCAGAGCGATGTCATGTACAGAGGTCAACACTCATGTCTAGAACGACGGAACGTCGCGCTCGGGGCTGCACGAGTGACATCTGCAGTTTGAAATAGGCCACATTTGAGCATGCGCGGCGCCAATGATGCGCCGGCCTTGCATTTTTATCCTTGTTTGTCGCCATGGCTGCAACAACTGCTTTGGCCGACAAAAGTGCTGTCAACGGCGTAGCACAAAACAAAACAAACAAACAAACAACGCAGCGAATCGTTCTTCTCTACGCCCGGTGCAAGCTATGCTGCAAGCTTATTATTATTGAAAATGTTGTTACTGACAATGTTCGCTCGCGAAACGCACAAGGAAATATATCCGCTTATCACTCATGTATGTGGCGCTTAAATTTGACAGCGTTTTTTTAGGTATATATACCTATCTCTTATACTTATGAGATTTATTGAAATCAACACATGTAGGTACACATACATGTGTTGATTTCAATAAATCTCGTAAGTTCAGGATATCTAGGCAGCATTCTTCTGCATGTATGATTGAAACCTACAAATATTTGCAATTAACGTTGGCGGGTTGACAACCAAAAAACGATGAAAGTAGGTTTGCGAAATTCACTCCTTACCGACGGCAATACACGCCACGCGTTATGCAAAATCCACGGCGCGATAAGCGAGATATACGTGCGACGCAATGGCGGTATGATGATACCGCGAACTGAACATAAGCCTGCAGTATAAAGGCGCCGAGCCGGGCGATTCCACGCCGGGCTTTCTTTCTTTTTCTTTTTTTAGTCGGCGCTACACCGTTGACGGCGCTTCTGACGGCCAAAGCAGTTGTTGCAGCCACGGCGATAAACAAGGAGAGAAAATGCGAGGCAGGCGCGTCATTGGCACCGCGCATGCGCAGATATAGCCTATTTCAAACTGTAGATGTCGCTCGTGCAGTCCCGAGTTCGACGCTCCGTTGTTCTAGACATGCGTGTTGACCTCTGTACGTGCCGAAAGGGCTCGATAACATTTTACTGCCAAGGAAAAAGGTTTATCGTGCGCAAATAAATACATGCTATTAAATTGAATATAAGAATGGCACCCAGCAAGCAATCGCGGCGTTATTAGCACGTTGCGGGAGATGGGACGCGTCGGCGTCCACGTGCGATGGCGTTCCTAGCGCTTTTTCTACGACGTTCCCAGACAAGAGTCATTGACCAAATGAGTCAAATGAGCGATCCGTATATACAACCAATGCTAATCCGAACTCCTCTCACACCCCACTCCTCCGTTGACCTACTTTTTTCCTACACCGCCATTGGTTGGCGCGCCTCACACTCACGCCCTCCACCGCGAGTATTGGATGACGCGACTTGCGTCAACCCCACTCCACGTTCTCCTTTTCATCTGCACCCTCTCACAACATTATCACAGGGGAAAGGGTTTACTCCAACCCCTTTCTCACTGTTGAGCTCTTCTTTTCCTCTCCTCTCCCGCTAGGTCGCGTGGCCCCTTTTTAGCGAAGTCCGATAACGACGGCACAGGCTCCAGATAAACAGCTTCGCTGTAAATGAACAATCACGAAACTGATGCAAAATTGAGAGCTTGTGCCTCAAGACTCGAACTACTTCATGTAGTGCCTAAATATGGGGACGTCATGAGTTAAGATTTGGCATTAGAAATTTGGTGTTGCCAAATTGCGTCAAAAGTGTTTTTAGAATATTTTGTGGCATAGTGGGAGATGTAAACATCTTAATTATACAATGTATGTGTAAAAAATTATAGCCATCACACGTATTGTCGGAATGGTTGTAAGTGAACCTTTATGCGATCTTCTCGTTGATAATTTACGGTGATGTTGACTGCAAAAGTACAAGTTATTAAAGGGGAAAGTGTTTGCTTGAGGCACTGTTGCCGAAGCCAGTGATGAGAAAAGTTAGCACTGTCATTGTTTCACACAGCGTACTGCTTTGTGGAAACAATGTTAAAATCCTGGACGGCTGATTGAGTAATGTCATGATGAAGTTGTGGTGTGCGTTGAATGGTCAGTAAGGACGCGTGAATTGAGAACTATGAAACTTGACGGCTTCAGTTTCTCCCGCGAAAGTGTCATGGATCGCACTAGTATATAGTTGTGGAAGTTGGTAAATGTCTGTCGGAGTTGCAGCTCCCGACGATGTTTGCTTTCGCCATTACGTAGTCCTCCACCTTGATCCGCCCTGCGTTTTTCGGTAAGGCGTTCGGCTAGCTCCATAATGCTCATCACGCGAATATACGCTGTTTCACTTGCCGCTCGACGCTTCATGCGAGTCGATGTGTGCTTAGTAAGGAGTGCACCCTTCGGCGGCATGTTGTAGATGTATATGTACATGTATGTTGATAGCAAATTTATAATAATCACTTCAGCTTCTTTACTTCTTTGTAGATCAACGCTCACCATTCAGTGCACTCTCGGGATTGCATGTTTGTTTAAATTTATAGAATCATTTGTAATTCCTCATTTCAATGGCGCTCAACGCTCCTCAAAGAAAGCTCGCTGTGGCTCCGAATAACCCCAAACGCAGGAAAGTAGGCATAGGACACCATAACATAAGCATAGAACATTATAACATTAACAAAATATTATTCTGGTAATAACAGCGTGTGGTTGCTGCAAAGAGAATATTTACGTATAAATTGTTGCATCACTGCGTAAGTCAATTGAAAACAAGGCAAGCAACCAGCAGCCCTTTAGGGCTGGTAAATAATGGAGTGCTGTCTTCAGTGCGAGCTACTCGGCAATGCGACAGACAGCTACAACAGCAGAAGCCAACGGCAGCAGCGCGAAAGTCAAAGCAAAAAGCAAATAAAGCTTTGTTTTATTAAGTGTATAGGTAGCTATATTTAAGGACAGGATTGTATTCAATTTTGGCTGAATGGTATAAAAGTTTCTGAAAAAAAGGAACTGGATATGACGAGACACCAAGATCAAGAAACAGACATATCGCAGAGAATCATTGGTTGTACGCCTTGGCCTTGAGTCCACGTTACTTTTTTTAATGTGAATATGTTCTTGGCAATGTTAGGTTTTTGTACGGGCTATCTAGTTCTCGAGCTCTCCCTCCAATCCCGACGATTGTGAAGTCTAAATACTGATGTTCGCGTGCTTATCTGCCACTGGATATGTACCACTCACGAATGAGCATCTCTTACTTCCTTATTTTTATTTTTCACTACTGTCTGTTTTATCAGGGGCCGTAAAAGGAAGACCACCTTCGTGGGATAATCAATGCGTACAGGCAACATATTAAGTGTAAACGAACAATGAAATCAGATAAAGAAAATGTCCACGATATTTTAACAAGTCACATGAGCGCAAAGTACGCAATTTGCAGTAATGAAGAGCAAGAAGAGTCAGAAAACTATTAATACTGTGGGAACGCTGGCGTGAATAATGGATAAGAGCCAACCGTGGACAAAAGAAGAAGACGGACACGCGAGCAATGGTGCGAGGAACGCGCGAGCTGCGACTGGGCGCCGTTGGGCGCGGCCGGCCGGCCGGGGCTGGAGCTGTGGCCGTGGACCGTGGGACCGAGGCGTTTTTCCCACAATATCAGGAGGAACAATAAACAAGCACTTGACAAGCGCCAAACCCTTGTAACGGCGAACTCGTCACATAACGACTGTCGATGGCAACGCGAATACAATTGAACAATGTAGAGACAGATCATATTATTGAAGTAACGTGTAATTAACACGTCTAATGGTACACGTCTTACAACATGTCTTATGAGACCCGCCGTGGTGGCGTAGTGGCCTTAGTGTTGCGCTGCTAATCCCGAGGTTGCGGGAGCAAATCCCGAACGCGGCGGCCGCATTTTGATGGGGGCGAAATGCAAGAACACCCACGTACTGTGCGTTGAGTGCACGGTAAAGAAGCCCAGGTAGACTAAATTAACACGGAATCCCCAAATACGGCGTGCCTCATAATTGTATCGTGGTTTTGGGACGTGCGACCCCAGAATTTAATTTTAATTATGAGACTTTCGGTGCTTCGGGAAAATGCTGCATACTCCGATTTAACGCCACATTGCTATGGTACTCGCTTGCAAAGGTGGCCCATGAGCATGGAGGCATGAGAACGGCTGTATGACGTTGACGCGGTGATGATGGAATGACGAAGGAGGAATTATGTCGATTGAACGACAGACGTGTATAACCTCGGGAGCATGAAGACAATTAGAAGTGCTTATTTATTTGTCACGATGGGATAACGATGACAACGTGACGATGACGAAAATGAGACAACGACGACTGTACGAAAACGATGACGTGACGATGATGATATGACGACAACAAATGAAGAAGCGAGAATGAGGACGACGGGACAAGCAAGACCCAATGATGACACCGGTATGCAAACGAGTGAACGATAGCGTCTGCGTGACGACTCCGCAATGACCACGATGGCATGACAACAGTTACATAATCACGATTGAATAACGACAGCAAAATTACAATAGAATGGCAAACAAGCCCACCACCCCGTTTGAAAGGGGACGCTCATAGCATCCATCCATCCATCCATCCATACATCCATCCAACAGCAGTCCGGGGACCTTCTGCTGCACCATTTGCTCATTGCGCATGTGGGATAATCGGACCCTAATTCACTGTTTTCTAGTCGTCTTTCTATGCCCTTAACACAAAGCATGACAAAATAGAGACAGAGGGCATCCTTGCTTCAGTCCATGGTGAATTTATACAACTTCATTGCATTTTCGGCTTTCCCATACAATTCGTACACCGTTGTCCTTATATATCTCCTTCAGCAGCTTAACGAAATTGTTATCTATGCCTTGCTGTATAAGAATATGCAATAAGAATTCCCGATTTACGGTCGCAGATTTCGTAGAAGCGGATACTTAGGAGATGGACTGAGACACGTATATACGACAGCATGGCACACATGATTTATTGAAAGCAAGCAAAATGAATGATTTCGCAGAAAACCAAACTCGTAATAATACACATACCAATTTGTGTAACAAATACAGGCGGCTCTAAATCGTAAACAAAGCAAACAACCGGCTCTGCTGTCCTTATAGCCAGTCTTAGTCCCCGACACTCCTAGCAGTCTAGCAACTCTAGCCTCGCTGGATGTGTCGCTGCATGAATGGAATGCTCTCACGTTTTCCTCGTCGATTCTTGCGGTGTCCCCATCCATGTCGCGTCTCATCCCGAGTCGTTGTATCCGACGCTCCTGTCCAAGTCGTCACTGGTGCAGCAGCCTGAGTATCCTGGTAGTTGTCGATGACGTGGCAGTGCGGCTCGGCAAGTGAGGCCTAGCGACGTGTTCTGCCGCCGCTTCCATCCAGTGCCTTGCTCAACTCACAAAGAGGTGCACCGGGGACTGTCTTGCGGGCCACCGCTGGCCTGCCTTCGAAGGAGTATTGCTGCTGGGGTGTCCGGAACTACCGTGAGTGGCTGCAGCAAGCCCGAGGAGCCTTGCTCAAACATCGCCGAAGTCGACGGCCACGCCTTGGACTGCCAGCGTCCCGGCTTCCCGCTGCTGCCGTCGCTAGTGCAGTGCTGGCAATGCGACCTTCTCAGACCAGAGCCACGCAGAAATTGCCAGCTCAGCGCTGCATTTTTCCTCGATCGCGGCTCGGGTCAAACAACTCGAGGGCTCGTGCTGTTTGGAACGCCACGTATTCTTCGTCGTGTTGACGAATGAATGAATGAAAAACTTTATTTTCACAAAGGAGGTTTCCCAGCGTAGGTGGAGCCCTCAGTCCAGGGCCCCTGTGGCCTTTGCCATCATGCGAGCTCTGTCGATCAGCTTGAGCTGTTCTTCAGGCTTCGAGCAGGATAGCGCAGCCTCCTACTGCTCCGGTGTTGGTGTTTTGTGTACTGGTGCTACATTTGGTTTTTGGCAAGCCCATGTAACGTGGTAAAGCGTCGCGTGTCCCCTGCATAGCGGGCATTTAAGGCCCAACCGCATGCACGCGATATTCAAGCGACAGCGACAAGCGACGCGACAGGCACACCCTGTCGCGCTGTCGTGTCGCGGCGTGGAGCAACCACATGAACGCGACATCGCGAAAAAGAGTTGCGACGGATTTACATTGTTGTGTGAATAAATGTTATCGTGCGCGCGTAAAGAAATCTCAATTTTATCAAAAGGTCAATGTTTTATGTAGACCTAGCTAAAATATGCTATCATCCCCAGTGAAAATCTGTCCCATGCATCCCAAGTGGAACTCCGTCCAATGCCGCCAGCGTAAGGTGCCGTGGCGCCATCTGTTGAGTAAAACTTAAAACACTTTCTCGGCTCTCGGTGGCGTCTCAGGCCTAACAGCGTCAAAACAAAACAACCGATCTCAATAATAACGACAAGAGAGCGCCGATACTTAGTCTTCAGCTAGCGATGAGGTGAAGCGATGACTGATTGTACTATTTATTTTTTGCTGTCACAGCAGAGAGCAAGTTGCAAGAGCGAATTCAGATCGAAGCGGGCAGACTGATTGCTGCCATGTTGTTGTGCAATCGCTGTCCCCAGCGGATGTCGCGCTGACTTCCGGGCGACAAGCGATATTTTCTGGCTGGCCAGAAACCGGCGACACGACCAGCGACAGCGACGGATAGCCCTCCGCGACGGCAAAACCTGTCGCTCGTCGCCGTCGCTTGTCGCTGTCGCTCGAAAATCGCGTGCATGCGGTTGGGCCTTTATTGTCATATGTTGCCTGATCGATTTTGCTGAGTAAACTCAGATTGGGGTATGTATTAGTCTGCAGTTGTCTCCAGGCTACCGACAGCTCTCTACTAAGGTTTTTGTGGGGAGGGGGGTAGATCCTCCTGAGGGCTCTTTGGTATTCTAAAATTGATCCATAGCGTCTGGTGACTGTGTCCAGTTCCCCGTCGTGGTGCGCCCCCCGGTTGGCGTATGCTCGGGCGTTGGCATCGGCATGCTGGTTCCCTGTCACAGTCTCATGACCTGGTGTCCACCTAATGAAGCATCTCGAGAAGGTGATTTTTCTCGTCTTGAGTATGCGGATGGCCACAGTGGATATGCGTCCACTGCTGTACATTCTGCACGCTTCTTGCGAGTCCGTAAGTATTTCAGTAGTGGCCTCTTCGCCCTGGTGGGTGATGGCGAGTGCTATTGCCGCTTCCTCAGCCTCGAGGATGTTGTTGCCTTTGATCAAAGTGCAATTGATTTCCCTAAGCTGGTGATCAACAACGCTGACTACCGCCCCGGAGTGTTCCTTGTATGTGGTCGCGTCGACGTATAACACGTGTTTTCTCCCCGCGAAATATCTTTCGTGTGCTTCCGATCTTGCCTTTCTTCTGGCCTTGTGTATTTTAGGATGCATGTTTCTCGGTATCGGGCTGATCTCAATGACCTCTCGAATATCTTTAGGCATGCTTTCCGTGCTGCTAATTTCCCTGAAAGCATCCCTCATGCCCAGTATCTTCAGCGTGTTCCTGCCCGTTGGCGTCTGCATGAGTCTCATTTTCTGCGCGAGAAGGTGAGCTTCGATGTGTTCTTGCACTCTGTTGTTTATGCCCAATTTAAAGAATTTCTCCGTCGAGGTGTTGACCGGCAGTCCGAGAGCGCATTTATAAGCTTTCCTAAGGATTGCCTCTAATTGTTCCTTTTCCTGCTCGAATGGGTTTTGACAAGGGACACTGTATACAATCCTATTGACCACGAGGGCCTGTACTAGCCTACATGTGTCCTCTTCCTTCATACCTCGTCGTCTGTTTGAGATTCTTGCGATCATCCTCGTGATCTGTGCTGTGTTGTTTGCGAGCTGTCTGATTGTGTGATCTAAACGACAGTTGCTTTGTATCCACATGCCAAGGATCTTAACTTGGGATACCTCCGGAATCTTCTTCCCCCCTATATAGATGTCCATGGAGTTTTGCAGATTGTATCCTCTTCAGTAGACTCTGAGCACTTCGGATTTCTCCGGGGAGCATGCAAGTCGGCAGTGTGCGGTGTATGCGTGGACTGTATCTGCTGCACTCTGCAGAAGGTCTTGTTTTTATCCTAAGGATCCCCTGGTCACCCAGATTGTGACGTCGTCTGCATAGATGGCATGCCTGAGTCCTTCAATTTTTTCGAGGTTCCGTGCAAAGCCGATCATAACAATGTTAAAAAGCATAGGTATATCACAGAACCTTGCGGTGTTCCCTTTGGGGGCGTGTTGAAGGTGTCCGTCTTGATGCCTCCTATACCAACGGTGGCGGTTCTGTTACTGAGGAAAGCTTTGACGTAGTTGTGTATTCTCTGCCCGCAACCAATGTTGCTGAGCCCCTCCAGCACAGGTCTATGACTTACATTGTCGAAGGCCGCTGTAAGATCGAGCGCAAGCAAGACATTTTCTCCGTATTTCGGGAGGTTAGCAAGCACCTCCTCCTTGATCTGCAGGAGGATGTCTTGTGTTGAGAGGCATTTTCTGAATCCAAACAAAGTGTGCGGCATGAGCTCGTTATCCTCCAGGTGGGTGTCCAACCTCTGAAGCACAATTCTCTCGTATACTTTTCCCAAGCAGGACGTTAGTGAAATTGGTCGCATATTTTCCAGGCAGGGAGTTTTTCCGGACTTCGGAATCATTACTATTTCCGCATGTCTCCAGTCGTCCGGGATGGTCCCCAGTTCCCACTGTTTATTGACGAATTCTGTAAATCGTTTGATCGAGTTTTCGTCTAGGTTCCTTAGCATGGCGTTGGTGATGCCATCCTTCCCTGGCGTGGTGTTCTTTGTGGCGGACATCACAGCGTGTCTGACTTCTTCTGTGGTAATGGGTTCATCTAGAGCGGGATTTGCTTCACCCGTGTATGCCAAGTTGCAGTTGACGTCCGTTGTATCCCCATCATAGCGCTGCTTGATGTTCCCTAGCATTTCCCGATCTGTGCCTTGGAATCGGTGCGCGATCCGTTACGATTTTCGGACTTGGTCATGGTTGGGTCTATAAGAGCCCTAGCAAGGCCAATGTCTTTTCCAGCCAAGGATCCCCTGTAGCTCGTTGCATTTTTGGTCCCAGTTACGTCCTGAGAGTTCTGTCACATACTCTTCGGCTTGTCTGGTGACCTCGACGATCTTAAGTCTGAGTTTCAGTTTCCTGTTGTGCTTCTGCCGTTTCCATCTTCTTAGTAGCCCACGTCGGGCGTCCATAGGTGTAACAGATGCTTACCCCCCCGGGTGTGTTGGTGGTGAGGGCAACCTCTCGGGTTAGCCTTTTGCAGTCTGCCTTGATTCCTGCGACCCAACTCGTAATGTCTGTGATCTCAGCATCTTCCAACTTCGCCCTACTTCAACTTCAACTTTATTTTCGCATTTTTCCTCCCTTTCTTACAAAGAAGAAAAAAGAGACAAAGAGAAAAAAAAATGCATAGTTTTTCTATAGACTACCCAGTCGGTGAGCCTAGCCTTGCCAAGTCTTTTCCTGATCGGGATGGTTTCTATCTTGATGCGCAAAATGCAATGGTCACTGCCGAGGTTTTCCCCGTCATTTTCCCATCGAGCATTCCCTTACCCCTCTGACGAATGCCAAGTCTGGGCATGAATCTCGGTTGATACTGTTCCCCACTCGCGTGGGTTGGGTGTGGTCTGTGATGAGACTGAGCCTTCTGCGATCCGCTTCTCTGGCTAGATCCCTGCCTTTTTGTGTTTCCTTAACGTAGCCCCAGCTTTTGTGCCACGGCATTAAAATCTCCCCAGGATGACGAGACCCTTCTTGCCTGCTGCTTTTTCTGCCTTGCGTAAGCAGGTAGCCGAAGTTTGCTTTCCCTCTGGCTGGGTGGGCTGTAAATGTTGAGGATAAATATGCTTTCTTGGCTTCTTTTTTGGGTAATGATCTCAATAAAGACGTGGCTCAATGTCCGTTGCGTCGATGTCGTGTCTGATTGCTGTGACCGCTTTGGCAACCAGCGTCGCGACCTTACTTTGTCCCGAGCCCCTCATAGACTGAGTAGCCCGCAAGAGTGGGTGAGCAGCCGGTTTCCTGCAGGGCGATTATATCTGATGGAGCTCTGCAGTTAGTGATGTGTTGTTTAAGAAGACCCTGCTTTCTGCGAATCCCACGGCAGTTCCACTGCCATATATCGAGGGTTTCCAACTTGATCGAACATTTACGGCAGCTCGCCATGGTCAGCTGATGGCCTAGTATAGGGTTTAGTTCTGGATTTCATGCCCGTAAATTGTACTAGGCGTTCTCTATGCTTGCGTGCCTCCTCTTGGAGGTTAGAAACGAGGTTGCTAAGATTCGCTAGCGCATTGTTCATGGCTACCATGGAAGTTGTGAATTCCTGCCGCCCTATGGTGGCCGACTGAGTTTCGTCTGTTTGCGGGTTTGAGTTTGGCTGCCCTGTTCTCAGTGCCTTAAGTTCATCTATGAGCTCGTTGAGCTTCTGTCTAAGCTCAGCATTTTCTGCCCTGAGAGTCTGAATAGTTTGCCTAAGCTCATTTACTTCGTCGTTCTGCGTGTTTGTGTTCTTTGGAGCAGTGGGAGAGGCTGGGAAAAGATGCGCTTTCCAGCTCACCTTACTGTCTTCTTCCTTCTTGGCTATGGTCTTCTTCTGTTGCTTCTTTTTCGTTTCCGGAGCCTGCCGGGTCTTGGACGCGGATCTCGACCTTGATCTGGACCTGGATGTCGAGCTGGAGTCCCTACTGAACCAGCGTTTCCTGGTCCGGCCACGTCCGCCGGCGTTCCTGGCTTCGGCGTCTGGTTCCTCTTGTTTTCTCGCCCGTGGGCTCCTCGGTTTCCTGAGGCGTTTCTTGCACTCCTTTGCTCGTGTGGGGTGCGCTTCCTTGCATAGCGCACACCTGGGCTCGCAGGTGTGGCCGTCCTCGATGACTGGTTCGGCGCAGTTCGAGCAGACAACGGCGTCAGGTGTCGGGCATACATCCGCCCTATGCCCAGGCTTGAAGCATATATAGCAGACTTGCCGCGATGACCGATAGAGGTAGCAACGTGTCTCGCCGCCATAGTAGTAAACGTAGCGGGGGACGATCTTGCCTTCGAAGGTAATGACCTGCGGTTTGGGAGTTTCCAAGCATTCTTGCATAAAGTATTTTCACTGCCTTGGGTACGTACCAGAAGATGGGCTAGTAATTCTGTCGGCGTTGTACCGGCGTCCAGTCCGTGAATCACACCTTTACACGAATTGTCCGGCGCTGCCACGTAAGCCGTCACTGCATAGTCTTTTGCACCAAAACGTAGACTTGGAACGCTCTGCACAACATTGGCAGTCTCCATGCTTGGGCATGCTGATTATGGCGATGTTCGATCCGTTGTGCAACCGTATAAGCAAGTTGCCTTCGTTACACATGTCTGGGTTTCCACATGCTTTGGTTATAGCCCGGGCCATCTGATGCGTGCTCAGTTGACTGATGTTGAGCCCATTCTTCGGTCTAATGATGACTTTGAAATCGCTATTCGGCAGTGGAGGTAGCTTCTCCTGGCGAAGGGAATTAGCCTTTAGTTTGGGCTGGCTAGACGCTGATTTGTCCACCGCTGCGGTCCCGGTCTCCGGAACGGCGATCAGCCTTGAGTTGTGGTATTTTGCAGTAAACCATCCCCCGTTGTCAAGGGTTTTCTTTTGCGAGAGGTCGGTAGCGTTGTCTTCGCGTTGGGGGTTCTTTTCGATCGGCGTCGTGGCTCCGATCGTCGCAGACGCGTCGTCGTCAGCCATCCTGGCGCGTCCCGCACGAGCTGGAGCAGCGTTCCGTCGGGCCGAAGGCCCGACGCCGCTTAGGCTTAGAGCAGCGTTCTTCTCCGCGGTTCTTCGAACAAGCACAGAACGGAAAAATTTGGACTTACGGTTGAAAACCGGTTATCCACGGATTTCGCTTGATTAGTAGGAGACGATGGAAGTACTGCATTTTCGGCGACGTCGAAGTTTTCCGGGTGAAATGAGGCGTCGAGGCAGGAGCTCATGCGAAGCGTGACCGCTCCGTTTGGCCCCCTAGCGTCCGTTTTCTGACAAAGAATACGCGAAGCATACGAGTCCGAGTGTTGTCTCTGACTCATGACATCTACTTTTTTATAGGCTAACATAATACATAGGCTAACTTAACGCAGCAAGTTTTTTACACCCGGCAGCTGGACGTCATCACACGATGAAGTACCGGGCTGTATTAGGGAGCCGAACGAGTCGTTCTGAGACACGACAGTTTTTTTGCTTCTTCGAAACGTCGGCACTCTCTTGTATGTCGTCGAAAGTCAATCCGTCGTTTTATACAAGTAAATAAAGACGTCGTGGGCGATTACCTTTACAATGTAAGTGACTTTCTCACATTCGGGTATCTTGTCTTCGCCCCACCGACAGAGTGCTAATACATCTTGAATGTACACAACGTAAGGTTCCGTGGATGTTTGGGCCCGGCACGACAGTTTCTCACATGCGTCTGCGACAGGTCGCAGTGACCCCGAAGGTCGCCCCCTGCTCAAAAAGCATCCATGCCTGCATCGCTAAATAATTAAAAAAGACATGGAAACTAGTCAAATATTACAGTTTTCTTATTATTATTTGCAAGTACATTTGCAAAAACGGTGTACTTATTTGCAATAAGTACACCCTTTTTTTAGCGTTGAAATGCGTTCAGACTTTACGATCGCTCAGTCTGCAGCCGCGGTGAGTGAAACGCAACACAACACCGCAAGCATGAGCGTGCGGCTAGTGCGGCGTCGGTGGGGTGCTTTCGTTTAGTACGCTCTAGTTTCGTTATTACGCTATTATATGGAAATCATAACTCTTCTCCGGGAGGAGTATTTGCTTCTGAAGAAGAAGCCGCCATTGAGCGTGCAAGCACCCAGCACAATTTGTAATGATTATGAGGTCCATGACGTTGACGATCAAGTAGGTGGGTGCGCGCGGTATGTTGGAGGCGGTGTCTGCTCACTACCTGGATAGCGTGCAGCGTCTCCTTTTAAACGAATTCTGTGAGCTGGAGAAAACAAAAATTGTGCATTAGGTTCCTGAGTCACAGGCGCTGGTGGGTAAGCCCCGCTAAACCCATTATTGAAACTGGCGCGCAACATTGCTGCGCTGAGATTCTAACACACGTCAAAACAGGAAAGCACATATTTCGACGGCGCTGTTAGCACACACGTGGCCCAGCCCACATCGCTGAGACTCAGTGACGGCGCGACCAACATGTTGGAAGCTCATCGCGCAGAGCCCTGGACGTTGCGGCGGTCGCTGAGCGACGCAATTCGCTGTGTCGCTGAGTGCAAACCGCGCCATGTGAAACATCCTTCCGTCGTACCCCATAAACAAGCTCGACTCAGTCCAAAAAGTTGTCGCAGTTTCACCTGAAAGGCGAAGCATCAATTGCGATAGCAAATTTGGAGAGAGCTATACGGAGTAATGATAGTAGCTTTATCAGCTGTATAAACTTGGACATGCAGCAGCACCGGCAACACGCAGAACTGTTGTCGACGCCGTCGGCGTTTTGCCCGCGTTCGCTCAAAATGCGTGCAGCGTTGGTGACTGTTGCCGGAGCCTCTGATATAAATAGGCACTTGGTGCCGCAGCTAAACGTTGCCTCCGTTCCCTCCCCCTCCCCCCCTCCCCCACGGCCTTTCGCGCGTCGGAAGAAGGCGCGTTTGCTCTACATATATGGTGATTGTAAAGGAGGAAAGAGATGCCTACTTCTGCAGCCCTTAAGGGAGCACGGCACAGAACGCGCGTTTGTTCTCCGCCGTGCGTTCACTCCCCGTGAAAGCGCGCGTCCTTCGCGCCCTTTCACTCGCACATACAGCGTTCGGCGGCGTGCGGCGACGATTTCATCTCCATTGACGTCATACGGAACCTCACGGCGACGGCGACGCCGACGGCAGAAATCTGCTTTGGAGTGTCCATATAATTGCTATCGCAATAATACACAACAGCCCGCTTCATTACGAAAATTTACTCATAAACGTCCAGCATCACCAACATTAAAATTTTTAGCCTTTTCCTTCACTGAGTACCACATCCGAACCCATTCCATTGAATTTTGAGTGTTAATCTTTTCGCTGAGTCATTCTCATTTTTTCTGAGTCATGGTCATGAGTATGACTTGATGATTATTGTTGTTTATTGGCGCAAGGGCCAGATGTGGCCAAAGAGCGCCAAGACGATGGTAATGACTTGTTAGTGATATATGAATAGTCAATTACATGAACATTAGATGTGGCATGGCTGTAAAGGGGCCTAAGATCAGTCGCTGTAAAGTGCGTAAAACTTATAAGTAATAAGATTATGGCAATGAGTGATTATGTGTACTATGGACATGAACAATGCATTGCGAAAGAATGATACGAGTTACAAAAAATTAAAGGTACAAGAATTGGCCAGAAGCACAAGTGCCTAAACAGAGCCCTTGAGACACAAGAGCTTGTAGGCATGTGCTGTAAAAACACTATCACAGCAACATCCTCTTGAGAGAGGATGCGCTACGAACTTACTGGGCTAATAACATGTAGCACAACATCTTTCAAGTATGCGAGGACTGCTTTGGTGTTAAAGAGTGGTTCTTTACCAAGAAACATGGCGGGATGCAGAGGGACACAATAGCGATATGCTAGAGGAAAGTGTTTCTTTCTTTCTCTTTCGGCTTCCCGACACTCCAGGAGGACGTGGAGGACGGTGAGCCTGTCGCCACATCTACCACAGGTTGGAGGATCATGACCATTCAATAGAAAATTGTGGGTGCCGTAGGTTTGTCCTATTCTGAGACGACAGAATAGGACATCAGTTCGTCGTGTTTTTGTTACGGAGGGCCAGTAACCTATTTGTGGCTTAATCAAATGGAGCTTATTACTTGTTTCTGCGTCCCACAAGCGTTGCCAGTGGCTTCGCAGTTTCTTTCGCAAGAAAGGTTTCAAATCTGTTGCAGGAACAGCAGCTGTAGGGTTAATAGCGGGTGTTGTGACTGATGTGGCCATTTGGTCGGCAAGAACATTGCCCTCGATGCCTCGATGCCCAGGCACCCAGCATATAATGACATGTTGGTTAGCTGCGTATGCTCTACAAAGAACAGAATAGAGCTCAATGAGAATAGGGTTTTTCTGTTTACAGGGTGACTTCAAGGCTTTTACGACGCTTTGAGAGTCTGTAAATATAATAGTTTTTTGAAGTTTTGATTTCTTTATATGCTTTACAGCTGACAATATTGCATAGGCCTCAGCCGTAAAGATACTTGTTTCTTGGTGAAGCACGCCGGATTCCGAGAAGGACGGGCCGACGGCTGCATAGGATACTCCGGCATGTGATTTAGAAGCGTCTGTGTAAAATTCTGCGCACGGGTACTTGGACTGTAATTCTAGGAAATGCATTCGGATTTCAACCTCTGAAGCGTGCTTTGTAACCTCTACAAAGGACATATCACATGCTACCACCTGCCACTCCCAAGGTGGTAACAGCTTGGCTGAAGGCATTAAGCGATGTTCGTGGATTGGGATATCCATCTCTTCGCTAAGCTCCCTGACACGCAGTGAGAAAGGCTGTCTTATAGAGGGACGATTACCAAAAAGTGTAGCACACGTCATATCGTTAACGGTATTAAAACATGGATGCTGATGATTAGAGCGGACTTTAAGGAAATATGTGAGGCTGGTGTATGTTCTCTGCAGATGGAGTGACCACTCATTTGATTCGACGTATAAACTTTCAATGGGACTTGTTCTGAAAGCGCCAGTGGCCAGGCGGATACCTTGATGGTGGACGGGATCCAGCATCTTCAGCGCACTAGGGGCGGCAGAGTGATATACCACGCTACCGTAGTCCAGTCGTGATGAAATGAGACTCTTGTAAAGATTCATTAAACACTTCCTGTCACTACCCCAGGATGTGTGAGATAAAATTTTTAGTAAGTTCATTGTTTTTAGACATTTCACCTTGAGATATTTTATATGTGGAATGAAAGTAAGTTTAGAATCAAGTATGATGCCTAGGAACTTGTGCTCTTTGTTGACAGGTATTCGTTGTCCATACATTTCGATAGTGGGATCTGCAACAAGCCCTTTCTTCCTGGTGAAAAGAACGCAAGAGCTTTTGTGGGGGTTCACCTTGAATCCGTTTTCGTCTGCCCACTTGGACACTTTGTTCAAGCCCTGTTGTACTTGTCTCTCACAGACTGTGAGGTTGCAGGATTTGAAACCTATTTGTATGTCGTCTACGTAGAGAGAATAAAAAAGAGCTGGCGGTAGTGAGGCACGAAGCGTGTTCATCTTCACGATAAACAGTGTGCAGCTGAGCACACCTCCTTGGGGTACACCAGTTTCCTGTATGAATTCACGTGATAGAACATTGCCGATTTTCACACGGAAGGTACGTTTAGACAAATAGCTTTCTATTACGTTTAACATATTTCCACGGATGCCCATTCCCGACAAGTCTCGTAAAATTCCGTAACGCCAAGTTGTATCGTACGCCTTTTCCATATCAAGGAATGTCGACAAGAAAAACTGTTTGTGTAGAAATGCATCACGGATATGTCCTTCATTCGCACAAGATGATCAGTTGTGGACCGCCCTTCTCTGAAGCCACACTGATAGGGATCAAACATATTGTTCAGTTCAAGGAAATGTATAAGTCGGCGATTAATCATTTTTTCAAAAAGCTTACACAGGCAGCTTGTGAGAGCTATCGGGCTGTAACTTGCCGCTAAGGAAGGGTCTTTACCCAGCTTCAAAACTGGAATAACAATAGCTTGCTTCCATGAGGATGGGATGTATCCGGCAGCCCAGATAGAGTTGAAAAGGCCCAGAAGTGTCATCTGCGTGTCAGTGTGTAAGTTTTTGATCATGTCATACATGATTCTATCAGCTCCCGGTGTAGAGCTCCTGCATACGCTCAAGGCAGCTCTCAGCTCGGCAATATTAAATGGACGGTTGTATGGTTCATTCGGTCGGCATTTACGATCCAGTGACTTAAGTTCAGCTACTTGTTTATATTTTATGAATGCTTCTGAGTAATGCATGGAGCTTGACACACTCTCGAAGTGCTCGCCCAGAGCGTTGGCCTGGTCTTCCAAGGTATTCCCTTGGTCGTCAACTAAAGGCAATGGGTGGATTTCCTGCCCCTTTAGCTTTCTTAGGCCATTCCATACTTTGGACTCTTGGGTGTAGGATGTTATGCCACAGAGGAACCTCTCCCAGCTAGCCCTCCTTGCCTGTCGCCGCGTACGCCGTGCCTGGGATTTTGCCAGTTTGAATTCCATAAGATTTTCCGCAGTCGGGGAGCGACGCAGTGCGCCCCAGGCTTTGTTCTGTTTCTTTCGTGCCAGCCTACACTCGTCATTCCACCAGGGAACCCGTCTTTTACATGAGAGGCCTTTTGTTTGTGGAATGAATTTTTCAGCTGCGTGGAGTATAAAACTAGTAAAATATGCTACTGCGTCGTCAATACTAAAATCGTTGATAAAATCTGGTGATAAGTAGGTTGACTCTTTAAAACCTTTCCAGTCAGCTGATTTTATTTTCCAACGGGGCGCGTGGGGAGGACTGTCATGTTCCTCTATCAAGGTCAACGTCACAGGGAAGTGGTCGCTGCTAAATGGATTATTAATGACATTCCATTCTATATAAGGCAGGAGGGTAGCAGAGCCAATCGCTAGATCTATGGAAGAAAATGAATTATGGTGGAGGTTATAATAGGTGGGCTCTTTTTTGTTACAGAGACACGCACCAGAGGTTAATAAAAAGTTCTCTATAAGCCGACCACGGGCGTCACACCGGGAGTCTCCCCACAGAGTGCTGTGGGCATTAAAATCACCGGCAATTATGTATGGTTCCGGGAGCTGGTCAATTAGCGCGTAAAATTCCGTTTTGCCGAGTTTATAGTTTGGCGGTACGTAAATACAACAGATTGTTACCAACCTGTTGAAAAGTATTGCTCGCACAGACACCGCCTCCAGTGGTGTCTGAAGAGAGAGATTCTGGCATGCAACACATTGATCTGCAATTATTGCTACACCTCCGGACGAGGCAACAGCATCATCACGGTCTTTACGGAATATAGCATATTGTCTGAGGAAGTTTGTTTGTGTAGGTTTTAAATGTTTCCTGAACACACAGCACTTTTGGCGTATATTTATGGAGGAGTTCTGTGATATCATCGAGATTACGGAGAAGTCCTCTCACATTCCATTGTAGGATTTGTGTGTTCATTTTGATAGATTTTTATGCTGTGTGTTCAAGAATATAGAGTTAGCTCACGGGCCCTTTCCAGGCGCCGTGACACGAGATTTTTCTTTTTTGGAGCGGTCGATGGAATCGCGCCGCTCCTTAGGCGCTGACTGCGCCCTCACGCTCGGTGTTGTGTCCATGGCCTCTTGCGAGGCGCTGGACACGCGCTCTTTCAAGCGATGTGGTTGCCTTGAAAGCCTCGCCTCGAAAGACGGGGCCTTGGAGCCCACCAGCCCGGAGGTTGATGGGCCCTCTTTGGATGGCGGAGCAGTACTCGCTGCACCCGCCAAGGGGGCGGATGGCGTCATCGCTGGCTCACTACGCGTGTGCCAGGCAGCCGCCGAAGGCCGTTGCGGTGCAGCCCCCTGACGCACCACTTCGGCGAAGCTGGTTTTTGGCAGGTAGGACACCTGCCGACGTGCCTCTTTAAATGAAATGTTTTGTTTTACTTTAATGTAACAATTTCCTTTTCTTTCTTCCAACATGGGCAGGACCGCGAGTACGCGGCATGCTCCCCATTACAGTTCGCACAGTGAAGAGAGTTTTCACAGGATTCAGAGGTGTGTTCATGATTACTGCATTTCGCACAAGTTTGCCGCCCTCGGCAGTTCTGTGAACTGTGCCCAAATCGCTGGCACTTAAAACATCTCAGAGGATTTCGCACGTATGGCCTCACACGAAGTTTGATGTACCCGGCCTCGATGGACTCGGGCAGAACACTTGAATTGAAAGTGAGTATCAGGTGCTTGGTCTGGATTTCTTTTCCGTCACGCCTCATCTTAATTCGCTTAACGTTGATAACATTTTGTTCACTGAAGCCCTCCAAGAGTTCAGCTTCAGTGAGTTCCAACAAATCGTCGTCGGAGACAACGCCACGGGTGGTGTTCATGGTGCGGTGCGGGGTTACAGTTACTTGGATGTCCCCAAAGGACACTAGATTAGGCAGCTTTTCATATTGCTTCTGATCATGGAGCTCCAAGAGGAGATCACCACTGGCCATCCTCGATGCCTTATAACCTGGCCCAAGAGCATCAGTAAGGGATTTAGAGACTAGAAAAGGGGAGATTGTTCGTACTTGTTTTCCTGCTTTTTCCGAGTGAATTACAGGGAATCGTGGAAAGTTTTGTTTTTGATGTCCAAAGAACTGGAACACGTCTTCGGTGCGCCCTCGTTTCAGACGGCGATCAGGGAGTGATGGGAAGGAACTAGCCATAAGTATATATGGATTTTTCGGCAGCAACGCCAGCCACCCACCATGGAGCCCAACAAGGGGACGCTGCAGGGCCTGTAAACACAGGTCCCGCAGACGCCAGCTGTACGTCACCACTATAACCGAATATGAAATAACCTAGGTTGGTTACTCACACAGGGTTAACCCTCGCTTCCAAGAAAATCGGAAGTAATATGGAAGTGAGAAGAAGACAGGAGAGATGAAGAGGCGAGAGAGAAAGACGAAGATTGGAGAGAGAGACAGGAAAAGGCAACTACCGATTTCCCCCGGGTGGGTCAGTCCGGGGGTGCCGTCTACGTGAAGCCGAGGCCAAAGGGGTGTGTTGCCTCCGCCGAGGGGCCTTAAAGGTCCAAACACTCGGCATCAGCTCAACCCCCAGGATCCCCTTTTCCCCGGACATGGCTAAGCCGCGCACGGCTTCACGCGGGAGGGGCCAACCCCCATGTGCTCGGGTCCGTGGTGTCGCAACACACCAAACGCCTGCTGACGCAGACGCCCGTGAGTATGACTTCTATCACAGTCGCTTACTGTTTCCTTGACTTAGTGCTCACGTCCGAACCACTTTCAGTGGTTTTTGAGTATTCATCTTTTTTTTTGCTGCGTCATTGTGATTTTGCTGAGTCATGCTCATGCTTCTGATTTCTACCTCATCCTTTAGTATTGGCTTCACTTAGTATTCATGTCAGAACCCGTTTCAGTGGCTTTTGAGTGCTAATTTTCTTTTTGCTCAGTCATGGCCATGACTATGACTTCTACCATCATCCTTTAGTGTTTCCTTCACTTAGTACCCACGTGAGAAACCATTTCAAGGGTTTTGAGTGTTAATCTTTTTCTCGCTGAGTCATTGCCATTTTTGCTGAGTCATGCTCATGACTATGACTTCTACGAGCGTACTTCAGTGTTTCCTTCACTTAGTACTCACGTGCAAACCTATTTCAGTGTTTCTTGAATGTCAATCTTTTTCGCTGGGTCATTGTCTGTGTCATGAGCTATCATTTATGTTCTTCATACACTCCTGTCATACTATGCCAATTTTTGTACCTACCAAGTTAACAAAACGACCATGACAGCACCAAGACGTAGGCGACTGTTGCATGGCCTACATAACACGCATGTCATGACATGAATGTCATGACATATCATTTATGTTCGTCATATACTTTTGTCATAGTATGCCAATTTTGGTACATACCAAGTAACCGAAACGAGCATGAGAGCAGAAAAACCTAGGCGGCTAGGTAGACAGTTAGATACATGCATACTGTCAAAGTAGCAAGATAGATAGATAGATACTGTCAAAGTAGCAAATGTTCGCCAAGAAATGGTTCGCATTAAAAAAATGGTGGTCGTTGCTGGAATAGAATGCTGCTGTAGCAGTAAATGAGTTCAGAGCAGTAGAAATTCGTAAAGTTTGCTGTGTTGTTGCACAACCTTGTGAAAAACTTAGTGAAACTCTCTCCGCGTTTTGCCAAGTCAAACGCCTCCATATTCTATCCATGCAGTCACGCCATCTAGTGGCAACCACGGCATACAGTTCGTCTAACAATGGCGCTGGAGAGAGACACATATCTGCTAGCGTTACAAAGGTGTTTTGAAGGAGCGATCTACACGGAAAAGTAAAGAAAGTAAGTTTTTCTAGTGATCAGAGCGTGCGATGCCATTATGAAAACGTTCTTGTTGGGCAACGTCTTTTTGGAAGTTCTACAATGGTTACAGAGCAAAAACTGTCAGGAGGATAGGGTTACAGAGCTAGAACAATACCAAAGGATCCCTCGAAGCATGGTTCGCGACGCTGCTGAGAGATAACTGCAGCTTAGTGCGCAATCATCGCAGGCCAACTGTCTTGAGAGTTCTTTTTGAGGATGCTGATCCAGTCCGGATCCAGGGGTTCAAAAATGTCAGCTTTCTGTATTGTCGGGTTTCTCGTGTCGCGTTCCTCCTGTTTACGGCCACTGCGTCCGCACATGTGCAGCACTTCCCCTGCGACGCTTACTCTAAGTAGGTGAGATCGTCGCGCTGTCGTTGGCATTTTCACAATGGTGTGATATGTGAACCGGCGACTTAAGCGCTAACATTTATAATTTTTTCTGCCTTCTGCTTCCGTGCTTCAGTATATGCCAGGCCAAATAATAGCAGTGCGAACACTAAACACAGAGCTGAGAGCGTTCGGTAGAGGTTGTCATACGATCCCATGGTATCTCGGAAGAGACCTGCAACAAACAGAAGGTAACTGTATCAGTAAATTTAACAAATTGATGATGAGACTCACAGTGCGCAGACAGGAAAAGTGATTGGCTTTGTCAAAGGCAAAAGTCAGCCGAATATAAGGTTATTCAATGATGTTCTTTTGCTAGGAAGTTGTTACAAGTTGATGAATCGCACTGCAATTACCAGCGATGCTCGTAGTGCGACTAGAGCACTGCACGGGCCGATTTTTTCAGCCCGGGCCCGGCCCGGGCCTGATTTTACATCGGGCTACCCGCCCGAGTCCGAACAAAACTTTTATAGCGAGAACCGGGCCCGACCCGGGCCCGGAAATAATCTACGTTACCCGCCCGCCCCGGCCCGCCACCCCTTTACCTTAGGCCCGAGCTCGGCTCGAAACCAGCCCGACCAAGGCCCGAGACCGAAAAAGACCACCGAGTCGCATTAAAAAAAATAAAATAAAGAGGAGAATGAAATGAATTTATTCGTAAGGCATGAATACATGCCATATGCAATTATGAACACCATTTGAGCGGTCTGAACGCAAATGCCAACGCGCGAAGTAGTACGAATGACCCTGCCGAGCAGTATCGCCAGCAGTTTCCAACGGCACGACTTTGATGAGGCCCAATCCACTTCTATCACCACATCGCCACAGTATTTTTCCACATCTGGCGCCTCCCTGCAAAGCATGCGCGTCCCCAGCCGCTCGTCCCACTCAATCGTATTCTAGTACACTATAGCCGAAGCGCAGCCACGACAGGTCGTGAGCGCAGTTCATGGCTGGAGTAAATGGAGAAAGCTTCTCGTTCGTCCATGCTCCAGCGTAAAGCGCTACTGCTAGGCGGCCGGTTGAGAACATGTGTGCAATCATGGATAGACGCAGTGTCATATTTCCGCCGCGTGACGAATTATCTTACCAGTCATAGTTTTACCAATTCGCCTTTGAAGAATCAGCAAGTCGCGAACGCGCTTGCACCGCGCTGAAAGCATTAATTACATTGATTTAGGTAAGTTTGAGGCGAGTTCGGTCTTTCTGGACTTTAACATTCGGTTGAAACACCGCAATATACGACGGAAGAGGAAAAGGGAAGTACACAGGAGTAGCACTGCTAGCTTCCAGCTGCGCCGGGGCAACAGGTTTTTCAGACTCGAGACGCGCGAGGATACCTCACTGCACGTTACATGCACAACCCCAGAAAGTCCGAGCCCGGCCCGGAAATAATCTATGGGCCGGGTCAAAAAGCCCATGCCGTGCCCGAGCCCGGCCCGAGCCCGTGTAAAAACTGGCCTACCCGGCCCGACCCCGCCCACGGGCCGGGCCGGACCCGGGCTTCCGGGTAAGCCCGAGCCCGTGCAGTGCTCCAAGTGCGAGTAGCCTACCTCCCTTTTCCCGAAAGCCTATTGAAGACGAGAGAGTGTTCAAGAAACTCCCCTAAGCTCCTAAAAACCCAAATGTTTAAAATTACTCAGCATGCTTCTCGAAGTGCATACTCTATTCCTACAATGTTTCAAACCGACATGTTCCGCAGTTTTCCAGGGACTCTTTCTGCGAGTATAGCTCTTCCTACGTAAACCACGCTTTAGGATTAAAGGGAATGGTGACGCCGTCGCTCTGTCGCTCCCGTGCTTTTCGGCTGAGGGTTGAAGCCAAAACTGATTTGTTCCGGTCTTCGGTCCTATTCAGCGAAAAACGTTTGATTCTAAAGAAACACTAGAGCCAAAAGCCGGCAGATCGCACGCCCTGTGGGAATCGATCTTACGCGAAGCAGTGTGCGGGGAGCCTACCAAGTTAACGAAACGACCATGAGAGCACCAAGGCGTAGGCGGCTCTTTCATGACATTCCTTCCCCCAACGCCAAGTAGCTGGCTAGAGGAATTTACCTGAAGCCAACCTCTCTGCATTTCTTATAATTAAACTTCTCTCTCTCTCTACATGACACGCATGCCATGACATTCATGTCTCGAGTCCTGAGGAGTCCGTTTAGCTACACCTAAGCGACCTTAAGGCGAAAGCCTTAGTCATGCTCATGACTATGACTTCGACCATCAACCTTTAGCCTTTTCCTTCACTTAGTACCACACCCGAACCCATTCCATTGGTTTTTGAGTGTTATTCTTTTTTTCGCTATGTCGTTCTCATTTTTGCTGTGTCATGGTTATGACTGAGTTGTACCACAATCTAATCCTTCACTTAGTGCCCACGTGGTGGTTTCCCATTTCGGTGGTTTTTGAGTAATAATCTTTTTCGCGGAGTCATTGTAATTTTTGCTGAGTCATGCCCATGATTATGACTTCTAATATCATCCTTTAATGTTTCTTTCAATTGGTGCCCACGTCCAAACCCATTCCAGTGTTTTTGAGTGTTAATCTTTTTTTTGTGGAGTCATTGTCATTTTTGCGGAGTCATGCTCATGACTACGACTTCTACCAGCATCCTTTAGTGTTTCCTTCCCTTAGTACCCACGTCCAAACCTATTTCAGTGGTTTTTGAGTGTTTATCTTTTTCGCGGAGTCATTGTAATTTTTGCTGAGTCATGCCCATGATTATGACTTCTAATATCATCCTTTAATGTTTCTTTCAATTGGTGCCCACGTCCAAACCCATTCCAGTGTTTTTGAGTGTTAATCTTTTTTTTGCGGAGTCATGCTCATGACTACGACTTCTACCAGCATCCTTTAGTGTTTCCTTCCCTTAGTACCCACGTCCAAACCTATTTCAGTGGTTTTTGAGTGTTTATCTTTTTTGCTGAGTGATTCTCACTTTTGCACTATCATGCTCATCATCACTATGATTTCTACCATTATCCTTTAGTGTTTCCTTCCTTTAGTGCGCACGTCCGAACTCATTCCAGTGGTTTTTGAGTGTTGATTTTTTTCAGCTGAATCACTGTCACTTTTTGCTGAGTCATGCTCATGACTATGACTTCTACAAGCATCCTTTAGTGCTTCCTGCACTTAGTACCCATGGCCGAACCCATTTCAGTGGTTTTTGAGTGTTAATATTTTTCGCTGAGTCATTGTCATGACCTACATGATATTCATGTCATGACGTTTATGTCGTGACCTATCACTTATGTTCGTCATACACTCCTGTCATACTATGCCAATTTTGGTACTCACCAAGTTAACGAAACGACCATGAGAGCACCAAGACGTAGGCGGTTGCTTCATGACCTACATGACACGCATGTCATTCATGTCATGACATATCATTTATGGTCGTCATATACTCTTGTCACAGTATGCCAACTTTGGTACATGCCGTGCGCAGCAGCAAGGCGAAAATTTTACCAACTACATAGAAGACGTCATAGACTTGTGCAAACGCCTGAATCCGTCCATGCCCGAGCAGGAGAAGATTAAACACATTTTGCAAAGCATCGACGACGATGCCTTTGAAATGCTGGTGGCAAAGGACCCACGCACCGTAGCTGAGCTTACGACCTTGTGCCAGAGCTTTGACGAGCTCGGTAAGCAACGCGTCTTAGTTCGGCGGCCGACAACAGACGATTCCCTCGCCGCCTTAAAGATCGGTGGTGACTACGAGACGCTATTGTCGCGAATCAAAGCATATGTGCGTGAGGAAGTGGCACGGCAGCTCTCTTGTTTATCGTATCTGCCGACCCCAGAAGTGCCTACGCACAATCTCGCGTCGTCTCTCCGACAAGTTATTCAGGAGCAAGTCTACGAGGTGCTGCCGTCCGCCGCTGAGCCTGTTGCCTCACCACTCACTTATGCGGCTGCCGCTGCAAAGCCTCCGCGTCGAGCGCCAGCGTTGGCCCCTCAACCTCTCCGACAGCAGCACATCGTCAACCCGTGGCGCACTGCGGACACGTGACCGATATGTTACGCTTGCGGAATTCCCGGTTACGTTGAACGCTTCTGTCGTAGGCGCTTCGTGGCTGCCTCGGGTGCACCAAGATACGGCGACTGTTCTTTGCGGCCCCAGTACTACACTCTAGAAGACGCGCCACCTGAGGTATACGCACGAGACCCCCAGCCTGTCTCCGACTTTCAACCCATTGCTTCCAGTCGCTCACTCTCACCACGCCGCCGTTCTTTGTCACCTATGTGTCGTCGACCCGCCACTGAGACAGAAAACTGAATGCCGCAGCTCCGGAGGCATGAGCTGCGTCGTAATCGACCTGTGTAAGTCCTCGCTTGTTCCCCACCAATATTGTCTAAGTTTTTGTTGCCGGTGTACGAACTCTGGCGCTCGTCGATGCTGGTGCCACTATATCCGTAGTTAGTCAGAAACTTTAGCGATCTCTTCGTAAAGTGACAACGCCACCTACAGCGTTTTCCATCAGTACTGCAAGCGCACAGCGAATCCATCCGATGGCAGCATGCGCAGCTAAAGTCGTCATTGGACACGTACTGAGTTTGAGTTTATTGGAGACGTATTGAGTTTATTGTGTTGACTTCGTGTTCACATGACATGATCGGTGGGATTTCGTGTCGTGCCATCACGCCGTTATAGACTGCGCTTACGCTCGCCTGTATTTGGCGATGTAGCTTCTGCCCATACGCCCGTGCCTGGTGTTGGCAAGCTTGTCGTGGCTGCTGACAATGCCCTTCCCCTCTCAGTGCCATCATTGTTCCTGTTTACTGTGCTGCCCTTACTGAAACTACAGTTCTATTCACGCCGTCTGACGTATTCAGTCGCCGCCACCATGCGTCGCTGCCATTTGCCGTCCTATCACTTCACCAGGATGCCTCCGGAGTACTTATTTCCAACGTTACCTCATGCGCTCTCACGTTGCGTCGTAATGAGACGCTTGGCCACGTTCAGTCAGTCGACGATGATGTTATCGTGCCTATTGATTCCTACGAGCCCAGTCCGCAGCCTGAGCTGAACGCGCTGAGACGTCACCTTGCGTCCGATGACGTGCCCTCGGAGGTATTTTTCCCTTCCACCGACAGCAACCTCACTCCGGATCGACGTGCGCAGCTTCTTACGCTTTAGAAGTTCGTTTGTTTTCCCTCAAGCATCATTACGTCGAACGAACACCGTTGTTCACAAAATTCAAAACTGGAACCAACACCCCTTTGCGCCATATACACCGCTATATCACCGGCGGAGCGTCGTATAATTACGGAGCAAGTTAATGACATGTTTCAGCGTGAAGTCATGAAGCCTTCCTGTAGTCCTTCGTCATCCGCCGTTGTGCTGGTTCCATTAGGTTTTGTGTGGACTACCGGGGTCTCAACAAAATTACTAGAAAATATGTTCTTCCCCCCATAGACGACGCCCTCGATTGTCTACAAGGCGCCAAATTCTTCTCTTCGCTCCACTTGCGTTAGGGATATTGACAAGTCTCGATGGCCAAGTCTGACCGTCCGAAGACCGCGTTCGTCAGGCCAGATGGCTATTATGAATTCACAATCATGCCATTTGGCCTTTGCAATGCTCCTGCAATATTTGAGCGAATGATGGACAGCATTTTACGCGGTCTAAAATGGCAGACCTGTCTGTGCTATCTAGATGACGTCGTCATGTTCACCCCCGCTTTCGCTACACATCTCGCTCGTCTACGCACGATTCTCTAGTGCCTTACCAGAGCAAGCCTTCAGCTCAACCTGAAGAAGAGTCCCTTCGGGGCTCGCCAGCTCTCCATACTAGGTCATGTAGTCTCAAAACACGGCATTCTTCCTGACCCTGACAAAAGTCGCGCCATTGTGGAGTTGCCTAAGCCGACTACCGTAAGAGAACGGCGCAGCTTTGTGGGCTTGTGCTCGTATTTTCGTCGCTTTGTCCGGAACTTTGCCTCCATCATGGCTCCGCTTACAAAGCTACTTGCTCGCTCTGTTGACCTATCAAATTGGACCTCAAGTCTGCGACGACTCCTTCACTAAATTGCGGCATCTGCTTACCTCTCCACACATTCTGCGCCATTACGACCCCGACTGCGCCAACCGAAGTACACACGGACGCCAGCGGCGTCGGTCAGTGTGCAGTAGTCGCGCAACGCAAACCAGGCTTTTCCGAATATGTTCTAGCTTATGCTAGCCGTGCCCTCACCTAGGTGGAATCCAACTACTCGGTAACTGAAAAAGAGTGTCTCGCGATTCTGTGGGCAATAAGCAAGTTTCGTCCCCACTTTACAACCACACTTTCGACGTGGTGACTGACCATCACACTCTGTGTTGGTTGGCTTCCCTGAAGGATTCTTCTGATAGCCTTGGACGGTGGGCTCTTCGCCTGCAAGAATTTGGCATTCGCTGTGGTGTACCGATCGGGGCGAAAGCACTCTGACGCGGATGCGTTCTCCCGACCTCCCGTGAAATCGACCGAAGAGCCGCATTCAACTGGTGCCTTTCCTTTGGCTGCTCTTACCGCCCCAGATATGCCATCTGAACAGCGAAAAGACCCCTGGATTGCCTCTCTCCTGAATGTTCTTTGCGCTCCGCCAACTTCTGCACACCCACGTGCACTTTGCCGCCAAGCCACGCATTTCTCAATATGGAATGAACTATGATATCGTCGGAACTATCGACTTGATGGTCGTAAATGGCTGCTTGTCATCCCTAGCCACATGTGGTCCGATGTCTGCGCGTACTCTAATGCTGAACCCCAACATGCTCACGCCGGTGCGCTGAAAGCGTATGAGCGGCTCCGCCAACGTGATTACTGGCGTGGACTATACACATATGTCCGCAAATACATTCGGTCTTGCCAATCGTGTCAACGACGGAAACCATTTCCCCATTCGCCTGGACTCCTGCAGCCTTTGCCGTGTCCTGGGGCGGTATTCTGTAAGAGTCTGCCTAGTGGACTGTCCATTTCGGCTGTCGCTGATTGGCTGCTGCTTGACGTGCAGGAAGGTGCCAACCAGTTTCCTTCCTGCACGTCAAGCAGCAGCTAATCAGCGACAGCATAAATGGACAGTCCACTAGGTAGACTCTTACAGAATACCGCCCCTGCACGCCCCTTCGACCGTGTAGGAATCGATATTTATGGCTCACTTCCGTCCTCTGTTGCTGATAACAGATGGGTCATCGTCGCAGTGGACCACCTAACGAGGTATACGGAAACAGCCGCGCTTCCTTCGGCTGGTGCTCGTGACGTTGGGACCTTCATCTTACGTCGTTTCGTTCTGCACCACGGCGCATCACGCAAGCTACTGAGCGACAAAGGGCGTATGTTTTTATACGATGTCCTTCAGGAGCTCCTGCGTTCATGCCGTGCAGTTCACCGCACATCTACAGCCTACCACCCGCAGACCAACGGACTAACAGAGCGCTTCAACCGAATGCTGAGCGACATGCTGTCCATGTACATTGATTCGGACCACTCTAACTGGGATGTCATTCTTGCGTTTGTCACGCGTATAATACCGCGACGCGACGCAGTCGACCACCGGCTTTTCCGTATTCTTTCTTTTATATGGCCGCGAACTATGCACCACACTCGACGCCATTTTGCCGTATCGTCCGGACGTCTCCGAATTCAGCCCAGTTTCTGAAATGGCTCAATATGCTGAAGAGTGTCGTCAGCTGGACCCGCTCATTTACTTCGGACAACCAAGCCCTGCAGAAAGATCGCCATGACCGCAATCTGACAACAAGCTTTCGCCGTCGGCTCCCTCGTATGGCTACGCATACCGTTTCATTCCCCTGGCCTGACTCCCAAGTTTGCCCCGAAGTAACAAGACCCTTATCTCGTCATCGAGTGCCTATCTTCCGTCACCTATGTTATTGAGCTGGTCAACCCAACCTCAGTCGGATAAACCGTGGGCAGAGTCCCAGTGGTCCTGTGTTTCTGTGTGCGGTGCGTTGAAGCAATCGCAAACATTAGCCGCATTGCAAATGACGAGCAAGCACGTAATGTGGTGGTGCTACGTCACTGCGCGGCATTAAAAATATATATTTCCATGTTTTACAATGCAGTCGTGAAGTGACGCACTGGTCTGACAGTGTTGCATTCTTTAAGGGAGGTCCGGCACCCATCTTGCTTACAATATAAGTAAGGCTTCGTGTAATATTGGCCCTTTGATCTAGCTGCAAAGCAAAGTTGGACAACGATCACTCGTAGACATGCGTAAACATCTTCTTCAAAAAATATGGCTTAAAGCTGGAGGCTGTGTTGTTAGCATAACTTGCACTACGACAACATTTCAGCTTGAGTGCAGTAATTTCACTATTTTAGCATTTTGAAACGACCTTAGAAATAAATATGAGCCATAATATTTCTAAGCCGTTTGCGTAACACGAACAAAAATTTATCTTTATAGACGCCATACTGGCATACTGAACGACTCCATTTGCAAAAATCTAGGGAAATCTAGAAATTTTTTTTATCCGAGTTTGGCCGAAACTGGCTTCGGAGGTTGGTAGCGCTGCGTCTACGTAACATCCCGTGATCGGCCTTTGATGGTTTCTGTAAGAAAGCTGTAGAGTTCAGACCTCCAGACTGTATAGTTAGTCCACGGAGGAAGAAAATAAACTAGGAGGGAACATTGCGTCCCGCTGCCAGCCTTCGCTAATCCCTCTCCCTGATGCCATACCCTTCGCCTTTTCTTTCTCTGAATGTCTACTACACACGTGGCCCTGCTGGTCGGATTCGGTGCAGTGTTGCTAGTTTCCAGGTAGGTTTTAAGGGTCACGCACTCAAGAGTTCTGTGCACGTTTTCTCCTGATGTGCTTGCGGAATTTCTGTCGTTTATAGCCAAGCATAACACTTGTCACCTTCGTTGCAACGTGGGGGTGCGGCTGCTGCACGTTGCTGTCTCACCTCCTTTTTTCGGAAGCGCATGCGCGCTGAACGCGGCGGTCGTGGCTGTGGGAGTCACTAAAACTTACAGCGACATGTTCACGTTCTAGGCCGAATTTCTTGGTTTCAATTGCGGTGTGGAATTTTCCCTCCTAGCTCTTTCCTTCCTCCGTGAGTTACTCCTTTGGGAAGGAACTCGTACGAAACGTTGTGCTCCTTTGTTTCCTGCGATTTCAAGGACGTCACTGTGAAAGAGGGAAATCCTTAATGAATACAACTATGACCAGAAGTAGTGTGACTAGTGGTTCTCGTAGACTGCAAATGAATCTTAACTTGCCTGTGATGTACTACCAGCATAAATTCAAACGCGAACAAGTCCAATGCTACTACGGTGCGTTGCTTCATTTCAAGATTGGCCTGCATTTGTAACAGTAGCTTATTTCAAGCTCCAAAATGCGCACTTGCGACAAAATTAGGCTTAGAAACTGGCTACGAACTGGCGGAAAGTTGCACGCCTATGTGATTACGCGCAACATTTATTTCGATCAGTTGTTTTTGTGTCTAATTCCTCCTGATTTTATGACTGATGTGTCATGTGCAAATGCCTACGAAGCCATGTAAGCTGAAGTGAGAAATGTCTTTGGAACAGCAAGAGCCTTTCATTTTTTAAAGAATTTCTTTTAAACAGCGACTTTTACTAGGATACCACGAATAAGTTTAACACTTTGATGTTGAATTATCAGGTTAGAACATCGCCTTAATGAGGAAGCAGTTATCCATGAAATTCGTGAAAATGTATGTGGTATTTTTGCAGTGTGACCACGGTCCATTCATCGCATTTTTACTGCTAAGCTCAAGTTACAAATAACATAAAAATTAATTAACCAATGGTGCTAAAAGGTTGTGAAGGAATGATCATGAGATCGTGTATGTTTTTTATTCAATTACCATATAATATATATTTGCCAAAATTTTTCACGACAATCAAGGGGCAACTAGTTATGTGTCGGAAAAAATACGTACTTGAACCCCCCCATTTTCTTTTAAAATTGGTTCAACCTAGTCCCCGCACGAAATGGCTACAAGCGAATTCTGTCAGTGAATATTGTTCAAGTGCCTTCATCAAAAGTTACCGAAAATGTTTCGAGTTTCATGTAAGACCCTAAGGTCTCGACCGAGTTAAGGCAGCACCTTTTGAATTATGTGTGTGTTTGCCATTCGCTGGTGACATCTTTTGCACTCTTACCTCCATGTAAGATAGCATATGATTTGCATCTATAGAGCAACGAAGCAGCTGTCATCTATACGCAGCATACTTGAAGTAAGCCAAATGTAAGTTAGGAGAAATTATCGAGCCTTGTGTACCATGGCTGTAGTAGCGACAACTCCGCCGGTTTTAATCGTTCAAGTTCATTGATCATTTAGTGAACAAAACGTGCACAGCACAACAAAATGATAAATTTAACTGGTATATGGTAAGTACTTTGTGTATTTGATATTGTAGAGTTAAATTAAATTATGGGGTCTTACGTGCCAAAACCACGATCTGATTATGAGGCACGCCGCAGTGGGGGACTCCGGAAATTTGGACCACCTGGGGTTCTTTAGCGCACACCTAAATCTAAATACACAGGTGTTTTCGGATTTCGCCCCATCTTTGATATTGTAGATTTCTTTGTATAGTGACTACCAATATTTATTGTAAGTATGGCCTATCATTTTCACTTTCTTAGCTGTACAGTTGTACAGTGACCGTTGTATGCTGCCAATGTGAGGATCGTCAGGGATCCAGCCGAGTTATCTACAACAGCTTTTAACCATGTAGACTTTTCCAGACTCTCAGAGAAATAAAGCTTGAACTTGAACTAAAGATACTCTTAATTTGTGCTCGGCTTACTTACTTCCAATATGTACTGCCTTGCCGCACAATGGGTGCTGCTGTTAAGTAGGATGCAGACATCCTAGAGAGAGTCGTACTCACTTTAATTAAGGAATGTTCCAGCATGTCGAAGCATTCATTTTGTTTCCCACGCCAAGTGGAGACTACAAATGTATTACTCACCTATTAACGCTGTTCCACCCAGGCTAAGTGGCAGTGTGACGATTCCGGTAATGCCCCAGCAAAAGGACAATGCATGAACGCCAAGACAGTCGCTCAGGAGCACGGGCTTCATAGCTACAGCGCAGCCAGTGGTCAGTCCCGTAGCCACCGCAGCTGCAACAACGTCGCTGAAAGATACGGCGTGTGGCATGGTGATGAGACCAACTGAAGCTCCCAGCAGGCACAGAGCCGCTAGGAGGCTGCGGCGAAGACGTAGCAGATCCCAGAAGAAGGGTAGAGCCATACGGCCTGCCATTTCCGCAGTGGCAACATAGGTAACGATAGGTAGTGCCACTTTTTTTTCGGCGCCCTTGTCCAAAGCGTAGTCAAGCACTGTCGCTTCGAAAGTGTTTGAGAGGTATTCAGCATAGCCGAATGCTACAATAAGGAGATAAAGGACCGGATTCCTCAAAAGACTACAAATACTGCTGGTGTGGCTGTCGATTACTGCGATTTGCGGGTAAGCGTGGTGTTCACTGTGCAACGTGTTACTTGAACCACTGCTTTCTGCATTGCACCTGTTGTCCGTCGCTCCTTCAGCGGAGCGTTGTGGCTGCAAGCCTGTGTGAGGACGATGACGTGTGTCAACGCATCTTTCATTGCTGGGATACACTGAAGGTAAAATGGTGAAAATGGAAGAATTGCACTGTCTGTGAAAAACAACTTGTTCCACCGGGTAGCTTGGGGTCGGCTCGCACAGAACGACTCTGGCTAGTCCAGTGTCCTCTTTGGTGTAAAAGGTGTTGACCTTATGTGCAGAAGATGGTACTTTCAGGACATCAGAAGAGTTGAGGCTCGAAAAGCTGCAGGAGCTGTTTAAGGTATGAGATGAGTTATACTTTGCATTAGAGCAATCAGAGCTAGCTGTTCCGCGCACTGCCTGACAGTCCTTGTTCACTGTCAGTCCTATTTCAGGAACAACTTCGTTATTTGAGGCAGTAGCCGCACAACTGGCTCTCCCTACGTGAGTGTCGCCATAGTTTTTCGGTGTCGCGCTCGTAGTCGTTATGGGAAAATTCTTCTTATTCTGAATATATTTTTGCTTTGTTTCCTTGGGAACAATGCCGGTATGTCGGTTATCCAGAATGCTTTGCTTTGCGTTGCACGCAGCTTTGTTTCGGCAATTGATGTTAACTGGCCGGGGATTATGCATAAGCATGGCGATAGGAATCGTGTTCAGCATCAATGACGACAGAAGCAGCAGGGCACCATGCACGCCATACGATTCAATTGCTTTTGATAGCGGTATTGAAAAAAGAACTGGTGCCAAGGACGTCCCCGTGTACTTGAAACCGCTAGCTGCTGCGCGGTACTTCTCGAAGTAAAGCATTGCATAGATTGACAGGGTAAGAACGCTGATTCCCACAGCTGTGCCTGCATGAGAAGCAGTAAGGAAACAGTAAAACTCAACTTTCTTGTCTTCCACCCGTCGTATTAGGAGCGACAATTTCTATCTCGATCACACGAAAGTAATAATTAACCTCATTCAAAGCTGTCAGGGAGTTTTGCGGCATATCCGAGGTAATAAATATTCTCATATGATTTCATTTTGCTCAGTCTCCAGTAGTGTGTTTTCTACTATATTTACGCTTTAGAGCACGAGCAGCGCGTGAAGCAGTGAACTTCTGAAGATGGACCATTGTACAAATAATGGTGACTGTCTAGTGTACTAGGGCATTCACGACGAGAGTAACGTTTTCTCGTGCCGAAGTTCAAACCAGTTTCGAGTTCAGCTAATCGTTAAGTCCTGCGATAGATCGCTGGACGACTTGACACGGTATGGCTCTTTTCAATAATGGACAGCCTGAGCCCTTGCTGAATGATACGCGCAAATGTACATTAGAGCATGCTTTCTTCGTCTGGTGCAACGCATGCAGCTGCAGTACTTGTCTCACGATGCTATGTCACCTGACTACCGCAACAACCCTACGTCTACTTTGTTAGCATTACACTTTTGTAATAATCAAACACCCCTTCCACGCGACTGGTACTCAAGATTCTGTGTTTAGAAACTCATAACCTATAAATTCGTCTACTGTCACTCGTTCTCCCACACCACTGTCCCTTCTGGTAACGCGAACAAAACCAATTGCAGCACTGAAGGTTTCTTTTTTATGTAAAGGTTTCTTTTTATCCACAACAGAAGCCAAATTTTGTGAATTTTGTGTGCTTATCGCAAGAGTCGCGTCAACTTACATTGAGTATCTTACGCACAACTGCGCTATGCATATGCTCACACTGTCATACGTCTTGATATCATGTACAGTTATCCCGATAGTTAGGCATACTAGTATTAAGTTTCCTTAGGCTGCTACGATGCTTGGTGGAATCTGTGATAGGGCATAACGTGCCTAATTACACCGTTCATCAGTTTTCTGATACAGTTAGGTGGCTTGACTCGTGAATGGTAACATCTGCCGAATGTTTGAGAATTTCAGGAAGGTACAAGATGAAATAGTCGCACTGTAATTTAATGTCATGTTTGGGTACCTAGTTTCCTAAGCATTGAAAAAAAAAAACACTCCCAAAACAGGCTGCTTGTGTTCACGTATAAGCTGGAGGTAAGAAGGTGAATTTTGCAACCTTCCTCAGCCTTGAGGAAAATAAGAACCGTATGCTATTTGCACTAACCGCTCATAAATCCAACAGTGACGCACATCCACGTTATATTGGGTGCAAAGAAAGCGGCAATTAGAGCAACGAAGTTCAGGACGCTGCCGGTGAGGACGATCTGATATATGGATAGCTTCTTTTGCAGAAGAGCCACGAAGAATCCTGCAAAGGAATTGATTTCACAGATACAGAACATTTCCTCTGTGCCAGAAGATGCGATACAACATTATACTCAAGTCGGCAAAATGTTTTTCAAAAAAACCTGACGAAGGCAGGCAGCCTGCGAGGACCTGCCAGCTGTAACAGCAGCTCAAACCTTTCGATCCTGTGCAGACGTTATCATTTTTTGCAGCTCATATAATTATTTGTCCAACAGAAGCCGAAGTTGAGTTGGCCTTTCTTGACACTACTTCCGGTTCACTGCTCGCATGATGTTTTGAAGTCCATGTAGTGCACAACGCTCACTGTTGCTAGGTGTCTCTGCAATGCTGTTGCGCGTGAAATCGTGTTTGCTTTACTAGGTCTTTATCGAGTATTGACTGTAAGGGGCTCGCAATGCGTGGCCAGTGAGCATTCTTTCAGGTAGCTATCCATTTTGTCTCGTGTTATTTCTCATTGCCTTGGGCCTACATACGGCTTTAAATAATATATAGTTAAAGAAAGCAAAATAACTCATATAACAATACTTGATGAAAGCAATTACGATTTCTTTAGGAGCCCAAGAAAAAGACTTCTCTGTCATGGATCTCTACAAAGCTCAAGCACGTGGTTTTCTTCCCTTAATGGCTTCTACACACGTTCACACGTGAAGGTTTGAGGCACTCTCACGTGCAATAAACTCCTGAAGAATTGTATATGAATAATATTAGCGATTCATTATCATTATTATTATATGATTAGAGATATAAATAAGTAAATCGATTTCCTTGACTTTGCGGTTATTTAAGACCATCATCGTCGTTTTTGATGTGGAGAAATAGAGGCTTTCCAATTTTGCAGGCAAGTTGAATAAGCGTCCGCCGACCGTATAGAGCCAATTTTTGTAGGGTACTTCTTCTTGTAGGGTAACAGTAGGGCCATCTCTACTGTTAGCTTCAAAAGGCCTTCATATTTTAAATACATATTGGGATTGCGTTATGTCTTGGTACATGTGTGCTCTTCTTAGTCCTCAGCGCTAGTTTTCTCTGCAATGGTAGCTGCAGTGTAATAAGATCTGTCAGATATCGGTGCTCTCTTAGGCTTCTTTACATTAACTCTTTGTTGTTGTTGAGAAGTGCGTGGAGGTTGCATTAACGGAGGTAGTTTTAACGCTCGTTACAGTCATAAGTTACTTACCACTGTCGTTGAAAAGAAAAGTGTAGAATCATTGTATTCTACCGGTGCTAACATATGGGACAGAAACTTGGTGGTTAACAAAGAATCTCGAGGACAAGTTCTTCTTCTTCTTTCTGGGGTTTTACGTGCCAAAACCAGTTCTGATTATGAGGCACGCCGTAGTGGAGGGCTCCGGATTAATTTTGACCACCTGGGGTTCATTAACGTGCACTACAACGCAAGCACACGAGCGTTTTTGCATTCCGCCTCCATCGAAATGCGGCCGCCGCGGCCGGGATTCGATCCCGCAACCTCGTGTTCAGCAGCGCAACGCCTTAGCTAACTGAGCAACCACGGCGGGTGATGACAAGTTAAGGGCCGCACAAAGAGCGATAGAATGAAAAATCTTAGGCCTAACGTTAAGAGACAGGAAGATAGCGGTGTGGATCAGAGAACAAACGGGGATAGCCGATATCCTAGTTGACATTAAGCAGAAGAAATGGAGCTGAGCAGGCCATGTAATGCATAGGATGAAGAACCGGTGGACCATTAGAGTTACAGAATGGATACCAAGAGAAGGGAAGCGCAGTCGAGGACGGCAGAAAACTAGGTGGGGGATGAAGTTAGGAAATCTGCAGGTGCATGTTGGAATCAGCTAGCGCAAGACAGGGTTAATTGGAGATCACAGGGAGAGGCCTTCGTCCGGCAGTGGACATAAATAGGCTGATGATGATGACAGTCGTAAGACATCGATATGTGATGAAAGAAACTGCAGTGCAGACACATTTTTAACGCACAGGTTACTAGCACAAGGCAGGGTTGTGATCTACAGCTTGTGTAACATGAGTTAAAAGAGCGTGCCGAGGGCCTACTGGCACATACTCGTACTCAAGAAGTATATCAAGGATGTACTAGGTAAACACTGGACAGAGTGCGTAAGCGCAAGCGCGCGACACACACACACGGAATGGCAGGGGACAAGCGTTTCTTTCCAGTTCTTCTTTGCAGAGTGTGTTTGCGATTACTATATCGAGTTCATGTAGTACCAGTGTAATTTATCCAAAAGCTTCCCGTATGGGTGATCGCATGGCCTTGGGATACACAAAGGACTGTAATATGAGCGAAAGAGAACGTTTTCATTTTTCCTTCGAAGCTGTCGATGGCTAGGACCCTGGGATTTATTCATGGCGTAACGACTACAGAAACGAATGGTGGCCCGATCCCGGTTGCAGTGCAGGGCAGAGCAATGGCTCATACCCCCGTAAGCAAGCGAAAACGCGATGGTTCGTACCCCCGACAGGCAGAGGCTACAAGCACTCAATAAAGTGAAGCGAACAGCACATACCTTCTTTGGAATCATGCCTACAACATAGAAGGTAGACGTTTCAATAAAGAAAAAACTCAAGACAAGCATCCGAATGATGATAAGGTGCTCCTGATAACGATACGAAGCACGTAGCGCTCCCTCCATACGTTTCCCGGTAAAGATTACTGTTGCGCAAGCTGCCGCTGCAATAGCAGGTTGCGACGTGAGGAGTGACGTCCCTAGCCTTTCGTATATAATATAACTAGACATAAAATATAGGCTGATGATGATGATGATAACTAGCCTAGAAACGGATTACATTACTACCATTACTCTAAAATAGCATTAGTTCAATAACTGTAACGCCATAAAGCATTGCATACCCACCTCAGCAATTGTAGTGGTTGTTTTCAACAGCTTCGCTGGACGTCTACTTTCGTAGGACCGGGATGGCGAGCCAAGTTTTTGGTGAACAATCTGACAAATAAAGACTTGATAACAAGGCCACATTAACTATGCAACATACCAGATGTGTCCCAAAGCTTCCTGCAGTGAGTCAGAAAAAAAGTGGAGGATGGTATAGCAGCGCCACTGTCTCGCTCTCGCCACTCGAAAGGACCCGTTTGATCCCTAGTACGAACCGGACTGCTGTATGACAAGCCAGAATTTTACGCGGGCACTATTTGTGCAATGCATGTGGCGAACGGGAGAGAAGTCGCGGAACAAGGAGAGGAAAGAAGAAAGAGAAGCCAAGGCCAAGAAATGGCCTACGAACAAAGCGTAGATCTGTCATGTTGAATGTGTTTTCTGATAGCCATGAAATTGTGCGCGGCGAGACCTCAGAATGATTGTGTGCGCCGCGTGGGAACATATTTGTCAAGAGGGGCGCTGGATCCTACGTACACCACGATAATCTCCATGCGCTATCTGTTTTGGTAGTGCGTAATGTTTTGACATTCAGTTATATCTCGGCGCCGGAATGACTTCCCTGTTTGCCAGCTTTACCTCTTTCCGACTTTATTTCATTCCCCACATGCAAATTGGTGCTCAGGGGCAGCATTCAACGTATCTGACAACTCAAAATGCTACGAAATTGTTGTTGAAGAACTTAGTAGGAGAGGACTTCCAAGGATACAGCAAGCAATGGAACCAGAGATGTAACCAGCCCATTGTATCCAATGGGGAGTATTTTTAAGTCTCATCACACTGACGTATAAACATTTGTGAAAAGAAAAAAAAACATTCCGCTAAATGTACTGCACGAACTGTCGAACAGACTTCGTATGCTGCATAAATTATTTTGGGATCTAAATTTATAACGGCCCAAATGAAGCGAAATCTCTACTTGTTTCCTCGCCTGGCTTCAAGCTGCGCAGCCGGCAGCTCATAGCGACAAGGCAATGAAAGCGAGAGGCCATACCAGCTATCCCAGTAAACAAGTTATTCCCAACACCAAATCGGGAACTGCTAGCGTTGGTCATAGCGGCCGCCCGATTTGATTCATCGCCGACACTTCAATAGTTTTCGTTGCTTCCTGGGTAACCGCATTTCCTCGGGTAAATATTTTTGAGCTCCCTTATGGTGTCCTAATTCCAATCGTCTTTGCAATATTTGATCTATTGCAACAGCGACCACTTAGGGTTTTCACTTCGCGCTTTGTCCACTTAACCAACACCCAGTTCACTGCCGTGTCGACTATCTCTTCAGACCTTTCTACTACCTCAACCACTCGGCTGTGCTTTCTTCCTTCGATACGTATTCTGTCCCCGTCATTCATCACCGCATATTTCCTTAGAGCACCACGCAGTCCTGCTTATCTCTAGGTTCTATAATCGGGCACAACTTTAGAAGACAGGAGAGGCCCCGCCCAGATGACCGAAGCGCAGCAACCAATTGCCTTCGCGACAAAAGAAATAGTCCTGCTCAAAAAATTGTGACTGCTTCTAAAACGCGTATTTCTCGGTATAAATAAAATTTGTGTATCTTGATGAGTGGTTTGGTAAAACTGTCATGATGTAAATGGCTACAGCACATACGGGATCGCGAGAGAAAATTAACTCCGTGCCTTCTACAACGCTGTGCGTCGTCTGCTACGGAGCAAGATCGACGGCACCGGGCGCGTAAGTATAACGCAGTCGCTGGCTTAATAGCATAAGATTCATATATAATTTTTGTGTGTTTTCACAAAATTATTTTAACACGAAAGTGTTTTATTCCGGGGTCCACCAAGACTTCACTGACGTATTTCCGTCACGGAAATACGTCATAGAACATAATACAAAGAAAGAAACCAGAAGAAAAGTTCCATAAACATGCAAAATTTAGGAATCGAACCCACGACCTCTCGGTCCGCGACGATAGATCGCCGAGCGTTTAACCCATTGCGCCACAAACGCATTTGCAGAGAGCTACACAGACGCGCCTTATATATCTAACACTCCTCCGTGTACCCGCGCTCTTGCTCGGGGCGGTGCCGCCGCCTACGAGCAGAAAAGAGAAGTACTGCATTATGACACTAAAGCCCGGGATACATGGAGCGAACTTTCTCGACGAACTTCACGCGTCAAGTAACGACGCGGCGACACGACGCAGGATGTTTGCTGTGTTGCAATACATGCGGCGAACGCCGCCGCGCGTTGGCCGCCGTGTTGGCGGCGGTCCCGGCCGCCCGCTTCGAACTGAATTTGGCGTTGTCCTTGTAGAATTCACTTAGTTGGAAGCAAATGACTGCGTAAACGCTTTCGCTTAGTCTCAGGCCGCTTCGACGACAGAGTATTATGGACCTTGAGTAGTTTTCGAGATCGCTTCTCGTTTCGAACGCGTCTAAGCCTAGCGAAAGAAATATCCGATGCCAGCGCCATCTATCGGGAAGTCGGGAGATAGGCATGACGACAGCATGTGGCCTCTGAGATCAGAAGATTTCTGTTGAAGGTTGTTGTAGAGAGCTTGCACTGCTTGTCTGTTTCCTCGCAGATCAGCGGATATGGGATGTACAAATACAACGCGATTCCTGAGAGATCATACTAGGAACTACTCAATCGGTGCAGAGACATGCAGACACGGCAACACCAACGCGATTGCAGACGACGCGAAGGCGCGCGCGCGCGAAACACCAGCAGCATTGCGACCGGAACTAGTGCCTCCTGATTGGCTATCGTCCACCGCGCGCGCTAGACGCTTCCGGCGGCGGCGTTCACGACGAAAATGTTTGGACAGGCAGATCGGCTGCGGACGGCAAATTTCTTGACGCCGGCCGTCGGACGTTCGCCGCCCGACGAAGTTCTTCGCTCGGACGCCGGTTATTCGCTTCATGTATTCCGGCCTTAACGCGCACCGACAGTGAACGCTTCGGTGGTCTCAGCACTACGACGCCTCGATGCCAGCATTCGAAGGGACGCTGGCATCAAGAAGCACTACCAACGCCACCTAGGTGGCGTTCACCGTACTCAGCACAGCGGAGCGTGGCCTCCGCAATTAGCTCTGAAAATGTCTGAATTGATCGCGGAGGCTGCAATTACGACTGTACGCGCTGATTTGACTCGGTGACGATTCAGTTACGTGCTTTGTCTTGCGCGTTGTATTAGTGTGTCAGTTACGTGCTTCGTCTTTCGCGTTGTGCTAGCGTGTGCAGCGTAGAGCTTCCATATGCACGACGGTTGCTCAATCGAGTTGGTAGTCGTGATGGTGCCACCAGGCGTCAGCGTGGGTGCATTAAGGGCGCTTTAGGTAGGTGCAATAAACATTACACTACTTCTGTGAAGACAACTTTCGTGTTCTATACCGATTCCTATATAAGAGGGATCAACCACATTTTTCTAAAGTGTGTTAAAGCGGTTGCCTGCAATCGTGGTTCACGTTCGCGCACAGCATTCCGTGCCAGGTTTCCGCCACGGAGCCCAGCGAGGTGACGTCGGAACACGATCCTTTGTTGCCGAACGAGCCTTGTGTCGCCTAGAATTGAAATTCACGCCAGCGCTGAGGGAGCCTTTACATGCACGATTGTCTTTCTTGCCGCAACGCCCTTGCGAAAGCGCCCACGATAGCGGAGGAGAGGAGAAAACGCAGCGCAAAATTTGACAGCTTCACGTTGAGCGCTGAGGTCATATGTGCCGATTTCTTTCGGCAACGAGATACCGACGGTCGAGAAGATAAATACAAAGTTCTCGGAGCGTATGGAACTCCCATCACTAAGGCGGTGTACTGTGCGTCGCCTGCTTGCCGAGATCGGCTTCACGCACGAAAAGAGAAGCCGCAACTCGCTGCTTGTCGACCGGGATGACGTCACCGATTGGCGGAATTGCTACCTCCGTGACGTGGAGTGCTACCGGGCGGAAGGTCGAAAGATCTCCTACCTGGACGAGACATGGATGACGGCGGGACACACTCGGTCGATCGTGTGGAGAGACACTCTGGTGCAGAAGCGCGGACGCCTGTTCGCTCGAGCAAATGACCTGTCGACGGGTCGAAAACAACTTTCTGGGAATGGTCAGCGCCTGATCGGGACGCACATCGGCAGCGAGGATGGCTTCGTCGACGGCTGCTTGGATGTATTCCGAGGCCAAAAGACAGGCGACTATGACGTGGAAATGGACGGCAATCGCTTCGAGGGCTGGTTCAATGACGTTCTGCAGAAGTTACCAGCTGGTAGCGTCATAATTATAGACAATGCACCTTACCATAGCCGGCGAGAACAGAAATTGCCGACGACGGCGTGGAAGAAGGAAAAGATACAGGAGTGGCTCACAAGCAAGAACATCACCTACGGTGAAAGGATGATAAAGAAGGAGCTGGTTGAGCTGGTGGCATCTGTAGAGTCACGGTTTCTGAGCTACATCATTGACAACGCAGCTATAGGGGCCGGTTGCATTGTACTCAGGCTCCCGCCATACCACTGCGAATTTAATCGCATTGAGCTTGTGTAGGCCAAGGTCCAAAATGGCATCGCTGTGGACAACATAGACTTCAAGCTGTCCATGGTAGACGCCATCTTGAGGGAGGCAATCAAACACATAACGGCGGAAGACTGGCGGAAGAGCATTCAGCAGGTGATGGATTTGGGGGCAAAGTTCAGACTTGACACGTCTGGGAGTGAGCACATTCAACCCATCATCGTCTAGCTGGCTGAATATCACACTGAAAAAAGCGACTCTGACTGCGAGCTGTCTGGAATTGAACCACTCGACGAAGCATAACGGCTTCTTATAAACGAAAGAAAAGCCGTTTTTAGGGTTACCAAAATTTTGCCGGTGCGTTCGCAACAACCAACCATCGACTCCGCGACCTTTCATATAAATAAGCAGTTCCATTTATGACTTATTCGTTATAATAGAAGCTCAATTCTGATAAGCAACGTCCCGCACGCATCGTGCTCGGTTTAAGAAGTGGGATAGAAACACGTTTAAATGCTGGCATATCTGAATTGAAACACAATTGTTAACCCTGATTATCGTTGGCGGGCTCAAAATCCTCATTCGGGCAGCCACCATCGAGTTTGACGGGCCCCATGGTGAAATAACAGTAGTCAAGGCACGCTTCACGGCACTGTTAGCAGTCTGCACTGAAAATCGCAGTAATGTCATAGCCAATGTTGCTGAAATAGCAGTAGTCAACATGAAATTGACAGCCACTGTTAGCAACTTGCATGCCAAAGCACATTCATGTGGTTGCATTATTTCTTTTGGTTATCTGACTGAGACAAGTAATGCGAATAAGAGAACAAATATAAAACATCATCAGCTTAGTGAGGCCCGAAATGCTCATTCAGGCAGCCACCATCGAGTTTGACGTGCCCCATACTGAAATAGCTGTATTCAGAGCACGATTTATGCTGCGTTAGCAGTCTGCACTGAAAATTGGAGTCTTGTTCATAATTTATTGAGCAGTCCTCCGACGCACAGGATAGGCAACCAACCTAGAACTCGGTGGCGAACGTAACGAAAAGATCATGCCGAAGCTCCGAGATTGTCAACAAGTTCATCAGATCCCTCGGAACATGCATCCAGAACACTATCGAGGCAGACGGCTCGCCAGGGTAAACGCCATCAGACACAAGCACCGTAACGACCCGCAGGCGCGCTACGTGGACGCAGCAAAGTATCCGGGCCGAAACGCCTTCGCCATCAGCGTCACCGACTACAAGAGGACGACACTGTCGTTGGCGACAATTCTCGCCAAACGCGTGGACACAGCAGAGGAGGCCTCTATAGCACTCGCTACCCATACAAGTGAGGATGCCCTAGTGGTCCTTCACCGACTCTCAAAACAGCGGCACGCAACTACATGAAGGGCAAGATCTCCATCAAAGCGATGCACATACTGGAACGTGGCGACATTCTTCCCCCCTATACCTGCATCATGTGGGTTCCGGGACACGAGGGACTCGAGGGGAATGAAGCGGCACACACCGCGGCCCGCGCAAGCGTCAAACCAGGGCCTCCCCGCCCGAGATTCTCGACATGTCCCACACACCCAAATCAGCGGAGGAAGCGGAAACAATGCCGCTGACTTACCAAGCACTACTGCAGCACTATCGGCTTGGACGCAGTGTATACCCTCCAAAACATCCAAAACTAACTAGAAATGAAGGCACCGCCTACAGGGGACTCCAGAGCAATACCTTCACCCAAGGAAGCTTACTGCATCATTCCACCCAATGCTATACAGGTACACCTTTCCACACTGCATCGTGCCAGACAACCTGGCGCACCTCCTACTGCAATGGCAAGCACATCCTACTGCAATGCATGCAAGCATCGCAGCGACACAACCTAGTAGCAGCAGACGCAGACCCAACCCTCCTCGCTGAAACGTGGGAGGCTGCGATCTCCAAGCCGGACCTGGTCGACCAGCGCGAACTCGTCGCCAGGGCCCGCAGGGCGATCTAAGCCAGAGGGTTCCTGGAATAAGGGACCCCTCCCACCTCGACTGACAAGTAACGCGAATGCAAGCACAATTATTAACGTGAATAACTTTGCTAGCATTTTTTGTCATATTACGTACCGGAAAAAGGCTCAGCAAAGTGAACGTGTTTAGTGATGTCACTTTGTTCCTTACAAGCCGTAGGCAAAGTGTCGGCCAGATTCAGACAGTGAATATTGGTGAAGTAATAATGGTGAATACAGTTGCAAAAAAAAAGGGGGGGGGGTTCTCAGAGCACTACTTTCCTGGACTCCATGCACCAAAACTGCGTTTGTAATGAATATATGTGCCCCCAATGTGACGGGCAGCGAAACCATCTGGTTATTATAACTGAATGCATCAATATAGCAAGGTGCTGTCTCACAACGTGGCACCCTTTCATTTGCACTTCTGGCAAGCTGCCGTATGCACTGATGCATAAACACATTCCCAGGGAAAGAGACGAAGTTATCGTAAAAGCCACGTGATGCTTTTAATATGCTGTATTTGTTAATGTTTCTGTTGTTACAGCTGATAGAACTTTCTTTAGTGCAAGTGTGGTAATCGCGTTGCGGCAACAGCAACAGAAGCAAGGTCAGAATAGTAGGAGAAAACACAGCCAGATGGCAGACTAAGGTGGCCTGGTAGACGAGAGAGAAAAGCTTTATTGACATCGAAAAGGCCAGCCCTGCTATTCACAGGACTTGGTGCTTCGAATGAGACGACTTAATGAAATTGTAAAGGAAGATATGGCTGCAGAAGCTTACAAGAACAAGCGCAAAACAAAAGGACAGAAATAGGAATAAACACAACACGCACGGAAGCACACACATATTCAACACAATGCACACAAACGCGAGGCGCGAAAACTAAGATCTGTAATAACAAAAAGGGAAAATAAAAAATATACACAAACACACAAGAAAACACGCACACACATTTAACGCAGACGCGAGTAGAGGTATTAGGAGTCAGTTCACAAGAAGCTGTGCCTACTTTGTCGTACTTTTATTGCGATAGCATTATGGAAAACTCAAAGCGGATTTCTACGTACACGGGTGTTTTCGCATTTCGCCCCTCGAAATGCGACCACGCCGTAGTGGGGGACTCCGGCAATTTAACCCCTGGCGTTCTTTAACGTGCACCTAATCTAATACACGGATGTTTCGCATTTCGCCCCCATCCAAATGCGGCCGCCGCCGCATTTCGATGGGGGCGAAATGCGAAAACATCCGTGTATTTAGATTTAGGTGCACGTTAAAGAACGCCAGGTGGTCTAAATTGCCGGAGTCCACTACGGCGTGCCTCATAATCAGAACTGGTTTTGGCAAGTAAAAACCCATAATTTAATTTTTCTACCGTCGGCGTCGCTGTACGTTCCGTATTACGTCAACGGCGATGAAATCGTCGCCGCGTGCCGGATGCGTTATGTGCGAGTGAAAGGGGGCGTGGGATGAGCGCTTTCTCGTGAGCGAACGCACCGCGGAGAACAACGCGCGTTCTGCGCTGGCGCTCCCTGAAGGGCGCAGAATTAAGCGTCTCTTTCCTCCTTTCCATTCACCATATATTTGTAACGACGTGGGATCGACGAGGAGCAGCACCAACAAGGAAACTTATCAATTGTCAACAAAACCAAAACGTCTTCTTCGTCTCTACGCTTAACCAAAAAGCCCGCGCTACATTAACCTCGTCCCCACTTGCACATACCCGCGGCAATATAGTTGTTCCATTGGCTCCCCCCGTAGAAAAAAAAATCATCGTCCTGATGACAGAGGCTTGACAAACAGCGATAAAAAAAAACTGCGCACTCTTGTCCGTCTTCATAGTAGGCTTCATACGAAGCACGTGAACGACCTCGGGTAAATGCCGTCGGCGCTTTGAACAGTGAGAGCCCTCCGGAACGACTTCGTAGGTGACATCACTGACGCGTCAAAGAACTATGTAGGGCCGAAGTATCTGCGAAGGAGCTTTTCAGAG